>NW_007580385.1:32892-140082 GCF_000690725.1 Stegastes partitus | reverse complement strand
CCGCTTGCGGCTTTAATTTTTGTTGGGATTCAATCTCTAATATGTAAAATACTCCAATAAAATCACACCATAAATAACACTATGGGGGTTTAACCCCATTATCTAAACTTGTGAGATTAATTTTGTAACAGGAATTATAATATTTTTTGCTGGAAAGCACTTTGGCACAACAGTGACAAAACTGGACAAATATAAAAACATTAAGGCAGTAGTGCAGACTGAAGCCAAGTCTATACATCTTACTAAATCTGGTATGTTCATTTTTTCCCCCAAATCATTTCAACTGTTATTTAGCTTTTTAACAAAGATGCGAGCTATCAAAAGGACTTTTGAGTTTCAGTAAAATTCATTTTAAGCAAGTCTCAGCACTGGGCAGTCATCTTGGTAACGTCATTTCAGGCTTACAGTGCCAGGCTCCTATCTGAACGAATCAGTAGAGAGCCATAACCGATCATTTCAAGGTCACTGGGACATAAAAATAGCTTATATAGAGTCACTAGTCAAATCAGATAAACGCACATTAAAGTTTGGGGACTTTGCCCCAAAGTAAGACTTGAAAGGCGCTTTCTCCTGCAGGTTGTTGTTCTACGACGCGTGCACACAGTTTTATGACGCTTTGCTTACATTGGTGCAACAACACAATTGGCTGAATGCTTCCTGTTTGGCTACAACAAAGCTGATGATTGGCTGTCTGGGGAGAGGAGCGGGACATGCATCAGTCAGCTTTGGTGTTACAGAATTCCCCCCCGTATACACTCGTGACTCGATAATCCGACCCTTGACAATCCGACAGCTTTGCTATCTGACACAAAAGAAGGTTTTACATTTTGTGTCGAATTATCGAGTCACGACTGTATTTCTATTCACGATTCTTTACGTCATAACTTAACGTCTGGGGGTTTTTTTCTCTAAATTTTATATTTTTATGATGTTAAGGCCAAACATCGACTTCTGACCCTAAAAAGCCAAACTCAAATTGTATGTTCTTTGCAAACTTTCAGATAAAATTCAACTTTATTGGCATTGCACAGAGTATGACGAAAAGCAGTTGTCGCATATCAGAACCTGGGCCAGAACGCTGAGCCCTAAGTAGCCCAAAGCCTTCATCACCGAGCCACCGCTACCCTTTATAAGCTCTCAGGACCAACTGGAAAGGCTTTTTACTGCAAAAATTGAAAACACTTCAACGCTGTCAGCAGGATTCAAACCTGCCCAGGAGGACCCCAATGGATTTCTAGTCCATCGCCTGAACCACTCAGCCTCCACAACTCAGCTCCAGCTTCATCTCTGGGTAATAGAGCTAGTTAGTGGACATGGAGTTGGAAATCTTTCTTTCTTTTTCTGTGTTTAGACTTCATAGGATTGGATTCAGACACAGGGAATGCAGTGTGGCTCTGAAATGTGATGAAAGCTGTTTACCCAATCTCAAAGTTGTTTATTTTTAAAATTCTTGTTTAAAAATCTGCATAAAATTACGTGTGACACTTCTAGAACTGTTTGTGAGTGCATGTTTACTGGTCAGTCGGTTACACTGATTTATAATTTCCCTGTTTGTGTAACAGGCCCAGACTGACCCAACAACAGTGAAGATGTTGGTGTATCTCCTGCATTATTTTCCTTTTTTTTTGCTCGTCTTCTCATCCACTAATTACTCGATCTCGATGCCCCGATAAACTCCTCCCCTCAGAGCCGCTGCGACTTCGCTCACTGGTTCAACCATCATTGATAAATTATGAAGCAGTTCATGTTTTTCTCTTCGCCGACTTGTTCATCCACATCTCCCTCTCGGGCCCACCCTGCCTCATCAATGATTTAAACGATTAAGAAGGTGGAAATAATAAGAAAGTCGATTAGCTTTGATTATGCAGGAGAATTAAGCAAAAACATTTATGGTGGCACTCGGCCTGGACGGATGTGGCTCTGCATCGGGACGCTGTGATTAGTGCGACGGCAGGATGGAGGAGAGCACTAAGCTGTTATGTCATTCCGGGTTGAGATTGATGTGGAAATGTGGCATCTGAGCTCTCTATCAGACGCTGTGTTTTATGTCTCTTGTGTGCACACTTTTATCTGTGCTGCATTTCCATTTTTATCAACTGCTATAACACATGCCTGGTGTAGCCGACGGTATGGAAATATTTTCCATGAATAAATTCAGGTTTTGATGGCAGGTTACCTCTGCTGCGTGTGATTAGCACATCCAGAGCTATACAATAGGCTCTGGCAGCCATACTGTATTCCTCCCTCTGGAAATGGAAGTTTCCTCGCTCTCGTTTCTGGTTGCCGATGCGAATGCGGTCTGCGATGGGCAGAGTTAGCGGGTCTGGTTTCTCTCTGATGTCCAGCAGCTGCAGCTGGTAGAGTAAAGGAGCCCAGGCTGGAATATCGGGCTCTCTGCACACAAACAAACACAAAGAAAAGCACACATGGAACATCATCACAGGCTGAATGAGTGCCACATCTAAGAGTTATAAGTTATAAGAGTTATACATAATTTCAGGAAGATCAGTCCACTATGCATGAAATCTGAGTCACAGCTAAAATAAAGTGTTCAGGCTGTCATATTTGTGACACAATATATCTACTTGGATTCACACTACAAACAAACTGCTTTGATGAACACAACAGTCACACCATCAATCGCTGCCGGCAGTCTTCTGTGTAGCTTCTAACCTTCTGCTGCCGCTCTATGAAGCCGCATCACTTCACTGCTCCTGCTGTTTCTTTAACATAGAAACTCCAACAAGAACGAAACCACATCAGCTTTGTTCTCACAGTCATCACAGGCAAACACACAGCACTGGAAACTATGTTTTCCACTAATTCTATTCAGATGCAAATACAGAACCGATTCCACCAAAGATAGGTTCATCCATTTGCTATGTTTTTATCAAAAACTAAAACATCCTGAGCAGCTAAGTTCTCAGAATTGGTGACTCTACTGAGCAGCATAGCGTCTGTTTTAATTAGAAGTTTGAACTCTCTGATCAGGACAAATTTGAGAGACGTGACTCAATTCATAGAAAGCAACAAACAACAGCATTTATGATGGTATATTTGTGGGGTTTTTTTTAGGCTCTGGCCGCTGCTCTCTCTATCCAACAGCTCACACATGTTAAACGCAGCACTTTTAAAGAAGTCTGAGCGACTACGGTTCATTTAAGCAGACAAGAATTTGAAACTGGTATGAACCCGTGAGCCGTCGATGGCTTCAGCTTACTCAAGAGTCACTCAGAAGGAAAGTTAATTTGGTTTTCAATCATCTGCCTCCTGTGACCACATGACACACAATGGTCCATTATCAGCTTCTCCGCGGAGGCTCTGATTCCAAAGGTGTGTGTGTGTGTGTGTGTGTGTGTGTGTGTGTGTGTGTGAGAGAGAGAGAGAGAGAGAGAGAGAGAGAGGGGAGGGAATTAATGCAAAGACAGCTTGACTACATTTTGAAAAGATCATTTTGAAGTGGGCTACTTTACTGATTGAAACAAGACAAAAATACAACAACAAAAAAAAAGCCCACTTATTCATTTTAATACTAAAAAGCCGACTCCTTCAGCTTTCAAAGGGACCCTGTGTGTTTATTGAACTCAGCAAAACAAAGATCTGAAACCAAGTCAGACAGAAGGAAGTACGGCTTCCTGGTGACCCCCACCCACTCTCTGTTTGCTGCAAAGTGATAGTACTGGGAGTTGTGTCGGGTCATGAATTATTCAAACTGGTTGTGTCAATGACACAATTTATGTTTGTCTAACAGAATTAGTCGTATCCCCAGTTACTGCGGGGCTGTGTCAGCAGGTGGGATCAGATTACCCTTTCACCTCTCCTCTCTGGAGACCTCATCTACGATCACAGGACGTACAGGAGTGTGAAACCTGCAGCTGAGCCGAGGTCTCAGAAACCCGAGCTGGAAGCGGTGTTCAGAGACGTTATCGTTCCGGGCTGTAAATAAGTAGATGCAGGTCGTTTTCGAGTGTTTTTCGTCGGCATTGTTCAAGCATTATACTGCATGTTTATGAGGATCAAAGAGCCCGATTGTGTAACAGGTGTTTAAGAGCAGCGGAGAAGAAGAAGACAGTGGATTAATTCATGAGGAACGTGCAGCTCTTGGCTTGTGTTGCGGTCGGTCCTCGTAAAACGGGCCTCATACATCTAAACACATCCTTTTTTTTCTGGCTGGCTCGCTAAGAATATGACACCATCACAAAATGAGCGGCGTATGAACACACTGTGGCTGTTTGTTGCCCTCGCATACTTTTCTCAACTCTTATCTGGAAATATTACACAATATTCCCGGCTGCGTGTTATGTAACAGTGTACGGCATATAACAATAACACACACAGTGTCCTGTATACGCTGACCCACTAGTGCCTGGATCCAGATTAAATGGGCTCCTGTGAATTCACCCCTGAACCCGCCGCTGAGGAAGCCTGTAGTTTATAAGTCAGTGAGTAAACAGTCGAGCAAACTGAAAGCTCATTCAGCTGCATCATTATGAAGACCTTAAAACGTGTCCACATTCAGTCTGATTAGTTTGTCGGAACAGACGCGGTGGAGTAAGAAGTGTGGGTTTGTTGTTAGTGTGGCTATTAATTTATGTAACAGTTCGGATAATGAACTTAAAACTGTGTGGAATTAACCCTTAACTCACTCTATTTACAGTGTTTAAAAAAAATGCTGGCACTTTAAGTACAAGCTCTCATAAAGCAGTTTATAAATACTCCACAAGTAGAAAAGAAGTAAGAAAAAGTATGTCAGGACTAACAACAAAATGTACTTCAAGTATTGAAACTAAAATTGCCTAATATGGGAAAAAAAACAAACCCTCTGTGGCTGCTATACAATTACATTGAATATAATTACGAATACATGCTGCTTGTCCACGGTGTCCACAGCTGTCTATGTGCACATCTGCAAATGAGTATAATTAAGGTTTAACTAGCATTGTGCTCCTGTGGTTGGTCACGGTGGAGCAAATTTAAATATTTTATTGTGAAGTGAAAAATACAATGATGTAGCACAGTATGGAGCGCAGACACTAAAATGAAGAACTTAAACACAACTGATCTGAGGTTGAAGATAGGACAACAAAGATCTGTGTATTTTATTCTTACACTCTAGTTAATTATTTACTTAGACCTGCAGCGCTTGGCGTTTGCGTCCCCCTTCAGGCAGTGAGAGGAATTACACAAACAGCGTTCATGTGTGATTTCGACGTATATTTCTTGCCGTTGATCGATTTTTTTAAAGACTGTAGTCCTGCCTCTGAATGCTTCTGTTTTAGCATCAGAAACATTTCATGGATACCTTCTAGGGTTCTCCACTATACTTGCTGTCACTAAGACTGCCTGATGGTAGTTGATGTAAAATGCAGCAGTGTGGGAATGTCGCCACAGACATCAGATTGAAAAACTCCAGCACCCTGCAAAATACAGAAAGATTTACCCGATTGGCTTTATCAGCAACTCTTTTGTTCAGGGTTTGAAAATAACAGTTTTTTTCTAAGTATGTAACAATTGCAGCGTTAACCGGATTCTTGACTGTATAAAGTTTTAGTTTGAATTTCATTTACTAGCTTTTGTCCCTTCCCATCAATCTCCATCGAGTGGGACTGTAAAGTAGCACCAAAATGGAAACGCTCAAGCACATTTACCGAAATTTAGTCCTTAAGTACATCTTAAAGTGAGGATCGTTTTGTGTCACTAGTGGTGCAAGATTGTATTTCTTTGGAGATTTTTTTGGGCTATACACTATATGCTGATTATATAATGATTCTGCACACATGAGCATATGTCAAGCATCTGTTGGTTCTACGCCACACCAGAATTGTTTATGATGTGTATTTAGCTTTTAAGCAGATTTACTGGATGTCACACTCCAGACAGGAAGACAGAACAAAATGATTATACTGTCACAATATCATCCAACTGGCTTGCAAAGAGATCTGAATCATGAGCTAAACAGTGTTTGCTTTGTAAATAACCGAGCAGTAAACCCGTCATGTCATTAGGTATTGATTTTTTTTTAAAGAAACAGAGGAACCCACTTTGCTGCTCATGACTCACGCAGAATAAGACGCATTATTTGAGAAGTGATGAGTCATTCCTTTTTAATCGATGCAGGCAGCTGCTTCGGCGCTAACAGTGACGGCTAAATGCGCCACATCGACACCCAATGAATCCCAAACGACGTGTTGTCCTGCGAATGAAGCAGACGTCACGCAGGCTGCTCACAGCCCGATGAAAAGGCTTCAACAGGTGAGATCTCATTAGGCTTAGAGAAACACCACAGAACACCAGGTTTAATGTGTGAAACAATGAGGAACAACGCGAGTAGCCGAGAGTTCAGTTGCCATCGTGAGCATTAAACAAAATCGGCATGACCGGCCGACTGATGAGTGTAATCTGAGGACGTAGCGTGCTGACAGATCTATAAGGTTTACGGTGTCATGTGGGTCACTGGTGATTAGCACCACACCACTGTGCTGCTGCGCTGAGCTCAACCAACGAGTCCCCGGAGTCTTATTAGTGCAAACAGGAAGCAGAGGCTGGTCAGCGGGGCGAGATCTCTCCGCGAGATCTCGGCGAAACCCGAACCTGCAACTAAAACCCAGGTCAGAGCCCGATAACGCAGGTCTCCCCGGGCCTCCCTGCTGCTGCTGCTCTTCAAGAAACTCTGATCGCACAGGGGAAATTAATGTTGTGTAATTGGGCGGCAGTCGTTGTTCTTTCTGTAAAGCTAAACTGAGATTTAATGGGAGTCCACGGTCATGCTCAAGGTTCTGTCACACTGTAATTACGCCTCATTCAAGCAGCTTTGGCCAAATAGGAAGAAAATTTCCTTGTTCCAGCGTGGGAGTACACATGCATCATTCCAAGATGGTTACTTCTAGCTTTGTAGCCATGCCATTATGTGCTCCAAATTAGCTAGTTTTGTTATGTTTTTGGATTGGTGGAGACCAATTTAACAAATAGCAGATGTCGGACCTGTCAGAAATTCTGCTCTGACTGTTTTGGCGTTTTACCTAAAGTCAGACATAAATGTTTTGTGTTTTTTTCCCAGCCTGTAATTAAAGTCTGACGCACAATAGTGATGTGAACATGTCAAAGTCATGGGAATCCATCCTCTGAGGACCATGAATATTTGCGCAAAATTTCATAGAAATCCATCAAACAGTTGTCAAGGTGTTTCAGTTGGCCTCTATCCTGCCTCAAATGTTTTTTTGAAGAAATGGGAGCCATTTTTGACGTTCCTTAATAAGCCCTAACTGCACAGCTCAACCTTTATCTTGTTAAAACTTAACTTGAACTGTACACTGACAGATGTTCTGGCAGGCCCTCAAGCATGGCTGTTTTTTTTCTTCTGTGTTTTTTGTTGTTTTTTTTATGGGCAGAAATGTCACCTGACCCAAACCAGAGGAGAGACACAAGGAGGTGTTCAGGGTGGCAACACTGGGCTGAGTTAAAGATATGAGACGTTTGCTGCTCCGACAGCACTAAAAGACAAAGGCAGGTTCAGGTGCCGCTCTGGATTTGTGAATAAAGACCTGCTCACGCTAATGTTTACTGCAGGTCGCCGGCAGGGTCATTTGTGATCATGGTTTTGGGTCAAGCGGTTATCAGCCTGGCAGATTATCGGATCCGATATTTACAGTATGTCACAAAAGTGAGTCACATTCCTGCAAATATTTTATTAAATCTTTTCATGGGACAACACTGAAGAAATGCTCCAATGTCAAGTAGTCAGTGTACAGTTTGTATAACAGTGTCTTGGGCATGAAGTTCACCAGAGCTTCTCTGGGGCCTCCTCAAATGGAAGGTGGAGGAGCACAAGGTCTCTAACATCCACCAGCTCCTTGATGGAGGAGTGGAAGAGGATTCCAGTGGCAACCTGTGAAGCTCTGTTGAACTCCATGCCCAGGAGGGTTATAAGGCATTGCTGGAAAATAATAGTGGCCACACAAAATATCGACACTTTGGGTCCAATCTGGACATTTTCACTTATGTTGCCAGCTGTTTAGACATTAATGTCGGTGTATTGAGTTATTTTGAGGGGACGGTAAATTCACTCTGTTATACAAACTGTACACCGACTACTTCACATTGTAGCAAAGTGTCATTTCTTCAGTGTTGTCCCATGAAAAGATATAAGAAAATATTTGCAGAAATTTCACTGTTGTGACAGACTGTATCTGATGAGCAGAATCATTATTTTGTAACTGACTCTGAAATAGCCAATTAAAAATTAACCCTATTCAGGACTTTTGGGGTCTTTTTGGACAGTGACAGGTGTTGTTTTTTAAAGTTTGAAGATTTTTTTTTTTTAATATAAAAAGAGGAACACTTGTCATGCATTTGGAACCAAAAATGCATCAACTTATCAGAAAATTTATTCAACATAGTATAAAAGTCTATAATGAATGCCAACAAATATTTTGCACATATTCTTTCTTGGGGTCCAATAGATCCTGAAAGACCTCCTACGTATGGCAACATGAAAGTCCTGAAGAGGATTAAAAATGTACAACTTGAGTTCTGATGCAGCCACACTGTGGTCTCAATGTTTTGCTAACATCTGATCGTGAGAAATAGTCACGAGTAACAGCGTTTCAACATTAAAGACCAAATGCTGAAAGTTTTCCTTTTAATTAAACATATTTAAAACATAAAAGAAACCTTTTCGGTTCCTTTGAGTTTCTTATATTCTAAATTTGACACAAACAGTTTCATTTTTACTGTTTTCTGTTTCAAATATCGTTCTCCTTCATTAACAAGAATCAGTTTCTCTATCAGTCATGAAAAAACCCCATTGGTCGCCCCCTAGTCGTATTTACTACATTTGGAATTTCAAATACCTAAACGATGTAATTGTAGAGTCTGATTTTATGGTGAGGTCAAAGCAGTTCAACTGTGGGGAAAAGTTGTCAAAGGACTCTTTTACAAAATTCACAATGCTCTTCTGTTAAAATGTTCAACAACTAACACCAGTATGAGTAACATAAATTACAAAAAATGTCTAATCCACATTCATCTGCGCTAATAAAAAACAGTCTGTGTTTTCTGCTCTGCTGCTCCTGTGACGTGGCCGTATTTCTCGTACTGTGACTGTAAGCAGATCAGATTAAAACAGGAATGTTTCCACTCTTGTCGTTCGTACGGCTGGTGCGACAAGAACAAGCGTTTCCCTCTCGTGTCATGGGAAGACTGTGCATTCATTATAGATGACTTTGATTCATGTGTTTTGGCTTAGCAAACTTCCTCATTAAGGTGTATGATAGTGCCGCTGACTCATCCTGTTATCTGCCATGCAGACCCCTCGCCGCTCTGAATGAAAGAGGAAAAACTCCCTCAGAGGAAAAACAGTGGTCACTTTGACGTCATGCGCTCCATAAATGATGGAAAGGCCAGCGATGCGCCTCATCCTGGTTTCTATGGTTACAACCTCAGATAGTGCACTAATATACCGTAATAAATGCAGTGTGCGGCTTGTATGATAATACGAAATCCGAGAGGATTTATGAGGTTGTTTGTATTTTTACAGCGCTGAAAACAGGTCTGCTGCTGCTGCCGTTCAGTGCTGTGCCTGTTTTGACTCTTGGATGGACACACGGCATCAATACAGCCGTGCAAAGAAGCTTAGCAATAATCCTGGCACTGGTGAGACGTCACAGCTGTTTTTCCTCGCCTGCAGCCATACTAGTTAATTTGCAGCACAACAGCCTCCTATTACGGTCGGAGATCAAGAAACTAAACTAACAGTATAAGGCCTTTCAGCTGCTGCCTCGGCATGTGCTTTCCTCTCCTATTTGTTTTTATTTCCTCCTCCAGCAATGAGCCAATGAAACTGTGCTCGCAGGGATCAAGGGCATCGACTGCCTACATCCTGGATGCCGAGCTCCTCAAAAGTTCCCATATAATCCACAGCACATTTCTTTGGGCCTGTTAAAATGAATCCTCTCTCACCCCCGGGGTACCTGCAGGGAATAGAGCGGCTGTTTAATCACAGGGATGTGTACCTATTCAGACGGACCTGAGAGGATCATTTGGTTACACAACTTGATCAAAGCAGCTACAGCACATACAGTAATTTTCTGTATGTACTGTTGGAAATTGAAAGCCCAGTAAATGGGACTATTTGAGAAGATGTGAATACAGGAAAAAATGTAAATAAGTTAACGTACCAGGTGGAATTAACTTGTAGATAAACAGGTTTTTGGGGGCACTAATAGCTGAATGGTTAGTGTGGATACCAAATGCTGTCAGCAACGAGCCCCTGCTTTAATTCAAAGCCACCCAGACCTGATTGAATGTCAATCCCTTGCTCTCCTTCCCTACATTTCCTCTGTCAAAATGCAAAACAAACACATTGTGAGTATCCTAAGTCTTGAGCATGTTACTATGTTTAAAATGCCACTGAGCAACGTGTGTGATAAATGGTTTGTAAATCCTTTCAATGATAAATCACTAAAATCATTATTACTAGGTCGAAATATTATATGACAGTCATGGATCTGAAAAAAACAAAAACAAATGGCTTATAAGTTCAGGTTCCGGTTACAGCAAATGGCATATGCTAACGTATTTCATGTATAGCATACAGTCAGATTTGTGCACTTTATGATCCCTTAAGGGGATTTAAAAGTGCTAAGTGATGAAAAAAATCTAAAAGCCCACTGACCCTTGCTGCTACTGTGTGTTTTAAACATACATCATTATTAATAATTCTACTTACGCTAGATTTAAAAATGTAGGTTATCTTCAGTATGAGGTCATTGTGTGTAAATCGTAGTACTGGAGCTTCATTTATGATGATGGCTCCTTTTACTTTACCAGTTAACTCAGATTTAAAAGAACTAAGGGCTATGGGGTTAGGGGATGGTCGTGTGATAAGATTAGCAGCCAATATGCAACAGTGATTGTATGTACATATAGATGGAGATAACTTTTGATTCTCCTCTGTACAGATGTCATGAATGGAGAAGCTAGTTATAGAGGCCAAAACCATTTTTGGCACTGGGCTGGAAACATGTTTATTTGTGGTATAAACTGAACATTTTAACATAGTGGTCTATGAAGATTGACTCATTATTAGCATCAGCCTCAAGTGGACATTCGAGGAACTGCAGTTTTGGTTACTTCTGAAACAGCTTCATTCTTCAGTCCCAGAGTTTGTCGCTCGACAGGCACATTTTAAAATCGCAACGAGACAATGAAATAAGATTCAACTAATGTAGCTGAAGTAGTAAAACAGTGAATTTGAAAGCTTAGCAAATATCCAAAAAGTACACAGCCATTCATTGTAGATTTTTTTTTATAGCAGACATTGTTATACCTTTTCCTGCTATGACTAGACAAAATGTCTATATTATCAGACAAGATTTTACAACTTCAGAAAGTTATCCCAGCAGCAATAATTTTATCTATAAGTATATGCATGTGTGTGTGTCAGCTGACTCTTCTTTTAAAACCCTCCTGTCGACAGGTGTCGGACGCTGCCTGGCTTTGGTGACCTGGCATTACCATCACGAATGACAATAAATGTAGTGATACCGGCATTTAAATGTCATTAAACTGACTGGCCACAAAAACTGCGGGGGAAGGACACGCAGCGAGAGAGAGAGAGAAATGCGATGAAGTTACATCAAAATAGAGGAAGTGTGCCAGAGCACTGAGAGAGCGATGAAACTGAAACTCCACCAACTTCTGAGGAGAATATTTGAGTCCTCAGCTCACTAAAGGTTCAGTTTTCCCTGCCAACCATTTGTTTACTTCATCTCTCTCCTGCTTCAATTCCCAAAATGTAGCAGCAACCATTTGTGGAAAGGGGGGTCCAAGAAGATTTGTGAGAGTGTCCACGCACTTTAATTAAAGCTGTGAGCTCCACCTACCTGCAGTGAATGACTGAGCGAGGAAAGTTCAAAGCTTTAAAACAAAAACAACACCTTTCTTCTGACTCACAGGTGAGCAGGACAGGTCTCCGCTTCTACCTTATGCAACAATCTGAAATCTCTCAGGTTGGGGCTCTGATGTGTGGCAGCATCTAGATGAATTATTCCTCAAAGCTTTTGCTCTGTGTTAGGAGGGATGAGAGCAATCTGTCTCACACAGAAATACCACCAAAGGTCATCGAGTAAATCTGCCTTACTGTTATCTGCAGAAGATATCTTATCCCAGGATCGACTCTAAACCCATAATCAATCAATACGAACAAGCCCACGTTTCCGAGGTGTGCACGGCGCGGTCAAGTGGCAATTTCTCACGCAGCCCCGGGGACTGAGGTTTAGTTTCAGTGGATTCTCTGAGAGGTTAAAGTGAAGCAATGACAGCCCAGTTCTTTCTTTACACAGACGTTATGTCTACTGATTACATAAACCAAATCTCTACCAGTTTTGGATTTCACTTTTGAACTTCAAAGCTTTCTAAGTTACGACAAATTTCGACCGAGGAGCCAAAAATCCTGCTCTTTGAAAGATGAAAGTCGTCCTCTTCCATTACTTTTTATACTTCGCATAAATGTCGCCTACTCCACTGGAGACATGAAACCATGAGTGCTGCAAGAGTATTTTATGCTCTCTGCGTGGATGAGCGTTCAAATCCGAGACTTTCTTTTCCAGAAAATGTTATTTCGGCACAGAATAAGGGTGAGACATTAATTATCATTCAACAAGGTTGCTGTTTGCCTCCCTCTGTGGTTGCGAACATGAATGTTTGTGACCACAAGCGCCTCGTTGCTTTATGTATGACATTCTGGTAGAGGAATAAATGTCATAAAGAGATTGTGATCAGAAATTAATTTCCCTTCTAAGTCTGAGCTGTCATACGTGCATGTGCTGAAACCAGATAACTCCCACAGAGAAAATGTCACCATTTCTGGATATCGTTTTGCAAATTGCACTCACAACAAACGGGCAGCAGTTATCAAGCTCCATGATTATTAAATGAGATGAAACTTTAAAGCAGCAGCTGCTGCTCATGTGTACCCCTGGCCTTTACTCTCTTCGTGTTGGACATATTTGAAGAGTAGTTTACTATGATGCATGCATGTTGGCTCTTCTAAACTTGTGTTGTGTGTGTACATCAGGCAAAAATATCATTATCATCATCATCATTCACTGTCGCCCTCCTGTCATATCGATGACCAGGAGAAATATGGCTACCCCGATGTGCATGTCTATAATCCAACCAATAAAGATCCAGCTTCCTTTCGGCAGCAGCTGGCTCTGCCTCCCTGTGCAGCCTGTGAATCAATAGCAGCACCCTTAACTCCTGACTTATTAGTCAGGTTGTCACAGAGGAGCAGTCTGCGTCTGCCGCCTCTTTAGTCTCTCTCTCTCGTGCAGAGGTATGAGACCTGGATCGTTAATCACGACTAAAACAACAGCATTTTTAAGAAGAAGGGCTTGGCCTGACTTAATCCAAGCCAGTGACAACAGCATAGGTCACTCTCATCACAGAGAGCTTGAACAGCAAACACAGACAGCCTGTTTCGTAGGAACTTTGGGCTGTTTTTGTTCCTATCATATTGGCAAATGGGTTTGTTTTCTTCCACAGATAATGCAATGTTTTGGTATACATGAGCTCACTTGTATTGTCCTTCACCATCTGGAATGACAACACAAAACATTACCACAGTGCAACTAATCCCATCAGCGCTATCAAACAACGGAGATTGTTTCATTTATAATGAGATCTTATTATAAGACTTAGTTAATCCCTGAAGCTTAAACGCTGCACATCTGATTTAGACTTTTGCAGTGAGGACGTCAGTGGGAGTCTGCCAGTCATTAACTTTGAGAGGAATATTTTGGAAGTCTTTTGTACGTGCGTGCGTGCGTGTGTGTGTGTGTGTGTGTGTGTGCATGAGTTTGCCTGTGATACGCTGCTGTAGACGACTGATGACGGAGCGCTGACGTCTCAGCGCGATGACTCATGCTCCACGTCCCCAGTGACGGTACTTCTTCATCACCCTAACACACACACTCATGCACACACACACCAGGGCCACTTGTCACTCTGCTACAGCTCTCCTTCCTCTGGGCTCCCAGGCTGCACTCGTCACCTCACATCCCTCCAAAGCAGCCGCCGCCGCCGCACATCGCTCACAGACAACCAACACAAAGGATTATTTGCTCAGATACCCTGCTGTCTCTGCTCTTGCCTTCTGTGAGCATGATACATTTAGCATGTTAACCTGTCTGCACAGACCTGCGACATACTGCACGAGTGTGTGTGTGTGTGTGTGTGCTCAGTGCCACACTGTCAGCAACAGCTTGCCCCTCCACTATCCCATCTGCTTCCATTCTGCTGCAGTTACACATGAACTAAATGCATAAAGTGGGTTCCTGAGTTGCCCGGCAACTGTCTGTTATCATGGTCTGTCTGAGCTGACATTACAGGAAAGTTGCTGTTTTTTCTGGTCTGAACTGTCTAAGACTGTAAAATCATAATACGACGTGACTTCTATGAGCCTCAAATGATGAGTGGGACTGGGTGGTCCTGGAAGTCAAAGAATCCCAGAAACAGCTTCTGTGTTTGAGCAGTGACAAGGGAGATTGACATCAGCTATGAATACAAAGCAGTGGCTTGTGTTTTCTGGCTAACATAGCAGAGTAAAGACCAGCATATGTTCAAAACAAAGTAATGCGTATGACATGCCGTCAGACCACATCTGAGTGTTTATAGCTGTTCTGAACAGCCACGCTTGAAGGCAATGCGTGCTGGCCGTCAAAGGAGGGGAGATGTGATAATTGCTCAAACTGGGATAATGACGCACACTTGCAGACAGCGGCTCCTCAAAGGCTGCCATCGTGTTGTGTTCATTGTAGAAAGAAAAAGTAATCAATTACATTGAGGTTTCACTTAGGCATAGTAGTGCTTTGAGCTGACATTCCAACGCTTAAATGCTCACAACAACAAAGCTAACATGCTGATGTTTTTGCAGAAGAAAGTTTTACATACTCTGGCTTTCTTTGTGTTAGCCAGCTCAACAAAACCTCAAACCTCAATCAGACAGAATAGGCATCAAGATGGTTGTCCTCAACTTTGTTTGTTATTTTGTGAACGCCAGTTTTCTTCATCAGGCGTGCCCCAATAAAAGGAGGCGTTTAACGCGTCATGTTGCTCTTCTTCTGCACAAAACGGGCCGATCATGTACCGCCTATTTCAGCAAAGGGGAACAGATTGTCATAACGGAGAGCTTTAAAGAATACAAAAAATGTATTACAGCAAAAAACCCCTACTGCAAGTGATACAAGAGAGGAATGCTGGGGAAGAAATAAAATAAAATAAAAAAGTTTGTGTATTTACCAGTCAATGACTGTATGTGGAAATCACCTTAGCTTTTGGTCAAATCAAAGCAAAACTAGTTTTATTCATCAAATATGCTCTGTGGTAGATGCCAATAGACTTTTCTCATCAAAAGTTCTATTAACTGCAGTACCATCAGTGTAAATGCACTGAGCAAATCAGGACCAAGAATAAAAGCAGATTTATGTATTCTGACAGCATTCAGTGGGATTACCAACATATTGCTCAACAGGTTTGCAAATACAGCAAATCCCCCAACCGAAACCGGAACAACCAAGAAGGGCAAGAAAAAAAAAAAGGGAAAAAGGGGCGCGCCTCACAAACCAGATAAAAACCCAAAACCCAAAAAAAACACCCCCCACAGAACACGCGGGGTGCACAACAACAGACAACAGGGACAAAGCCAGATTAAAAAAGGACTACCTTCATGACATCTTGGACTT
Source organism: Stegastes partitus (assembly GCF_000690725.1). NCBI lineage: Eukaryota > Metazoa > Chordata > Actinopteri > Pomacentridae > Stegastes > Stegastes partitus. Next base: position 124,339 of record NW_007580385.1, on the reverse strand, counting down.
TTAGACTTAGCATACCTGTCTAATCCAATGTCTTCATCGAACACCCCTCAGGTATAACTGTGTTTCCCATTGTAGTTTAGCATGTTAGCATCTGCCACAAAACACAAACTACAGTGGAAAATGATGGAAACCTTGTTAGTTTTGCAGGAAAATGGATATAATGACTAAAACTGAAAGCAGTTTATGAATGTGTATAGTCGATTTTTATGACAATCCATCTAGGAGTTGTTGAGACATTTCAGTCTAGATGAAAGTGGACCAATCAACCAACAGGTCAACGCTGCCATCAATAGAGCCACATCACTAGTCTGAGGAGAAAAAAAAACGGCAAAACCTGTTCACCTTCTCACCTCTGCAGATGTGGCCAGTTGTGTGAACTGTTGGATTGTCAATTTCAGGAAGTTTTAAAATTGCATGGTGTAGCCTCATGATGTTTAATGTCAGAAAGTACTGGAGGGATTTCAGATGCTGTTCAGTAATCCAACAAGCTCTTCGTCTGATGCACACCGACCCCTTTATAAGGTTGAGTGTTTTAATTGAAAATAATTATAACTACACACAGCAGACTCATAACACACACCAACAGTAGAGTTAAGAGGAACAACTGCTGCAAAGGAGAAATGGAATACCAAAAACAGACGGAAAAATAAGCAACAATAAATAAAAAGCTTAAACCTGCAGTGCCAAACTTTCACCCTCCCCTTGCGGCATTTAGTCCAACTACACAAACATGGTTGACTCGTGCTCATGACATATACCGTCGATTGTTTTCTCTTTAGGTCCATACCTTCCTCTCCCTCTTCCTCTTCTCTGTTCTTTTTTTTATCTTGTTTTTCTATAACTTTTCTTCCATGCCTCCTAGGTTTTTCTGACATCTTTCTCGTGCGAAATACAGAAAGATGAGCCTGGCCCTGACAGGTTTTATCAGGATTGTGTGAACTCGTTTGGCAGGAGTCCTGGAGTCTAGCTGTACACAAAGTAGTGCAAAAGTAAAAGCAGGCTAAGATCGGACCAGTGTAACTTTACTCCATTAAGGATAATCTGCTCTTAAAATATATTATATAGCTAAAATTCAATAAAAAAGACATTTCACATCAGGAGATGTACTTCCACAGTAACTATCCCTCGACCACAGAAAGCAGAAGTAGCTATAACTGAGGGCGGTATATTACAACCAAGGCTGTCGATGAGAGAGATAAGCCTGCTCGCAGTAGGGGAAAAAGGTAAACATCCAGGGAGATTAGCTGAAGGACATGCACCGTTCAAACAGTGGCCTGAGTGGCAAAATACTACTGTGGCGCCAAAACAATTCGCCATCTAGATTTCGGAGGTAAAACAAAGAGTCTGTTCTGCTCAGATTTATTTCCTGCACTTCTTTTTTAGCTTGAGTTCAACACGTCAAAGCTCCGCGCTAATGTGTCCGTGGTTGTAGCAACCGGAGGAGCTCATGTTGGTTGGAGAGCTGAGCCTGATCTTATCTGGAGCGTGCTTACAGCTGTCAGTGTTTGCTGGCCTGCTCCTGGAGCGTGAGGTCTGGGTGTGGTTTCTAAGTCAGCCTGCCGGGAAAGACACACACACACACACACAGTGCCCAAAAGCTACAGTCAAACTTGTTTAGGTCACATGACTGTACAGCCAAGTTGTTGGTTTGTTCACATCTGTTTCTGGAATCCTTCACTAATGACGAACAGCGAAACAAAGAACAATGATCTCCACACTGGTGTCAGTTATACCAAACAGCTGATTGTTTGCCTACGTAACTTTGTGCCGAGAGGAAACACCGACGGGGAGGAGAGAGGAATGGTTTAGATGCATCATTGTGTTTTCCGCAGAGGAGCGTCTCAAAGGTCACATTATTCATTTGACCCAGGTGGTTGTGCAGAGTGAGTCACACTGTGTTCAGCACACAGAGGAACTCCACCTCAAAGGCTCTCTGAGTGGACAACATTCTTACGTATGCGTGGCGACGGGGAGGCGAGCGCGTGTGCATGAAAGTGATAAAAGTGACTGAGGCCAGTGCAACCGTGTGGCAAGTGAGTCACTCTACCTGTCTAATGGCAAGCGGCTGTGAAAAGCAGAACTGCCAGCTCTGGGCTATACGCCGGATGATAAGAAGAGATCGGGTTGCAAGAAGAGGAAGAAGCGCCATCACAAATGAACCTAACACCCAACGTTTAATTAATGCTCCAGCAGAGAACACGCTAAATGAATCTTCTGCGCACAAAGAGACCGAATGTGTCACGAATCACTGACATTTCTCACGTCTTTCAAAAAGCAGCTATGCCAACAAATATCCTCCCTCATCATCAGTCTTGATCCCATTGATCACTGCCACTCTGTGAATCTGTCAGTCGTCGTGCCTTTCTGGCTCTGAGAAATGTCACTGTTACCTTTTTTCAGCTGCTCTCCCTGCTGGGTTTTGGGTGTGCCGCAGAGGCCGCGAGGGAAAGGTTTCCACACGCACCAGCTTCTTCAGGAGTGTCAACAGAGCGCACATTCCCGAGAAGATGTCTCACTGGTCGACCCGTATTATCTACTGATTCCGTGTCAGCATTTGATATTGTGCGTCAAACGTAACGCTTGCATACTGACTCCAATTAAATGTTTTATATAATAATTTGATTTGATGCAAACTCAGTGCGTCGCAGGCCACAGTTTTTGTTTTGATGTGACAACAGTGCAGTACGGGTGAAAACAGCCTGTTTCAGCGGTTGCATAAAAACAAGACTGGAGCGAGCGTGCGAGGAATTTATGTTGCCTTGTGTAATTCAAAATCAAAAACCTGCAAAACTGATGACATTCTCGTCAGCTGTGTGTTTACTGTGAAGTCGCACACGTTAGATGGCTAGTATGAAAATAACAAACATGACAGCTTCTTATTGCAGCAGTCATGAGTCTAATTTGCTTCTGTTTTCTCACACGTCATAAAAAGCATTCCACCTTCAACATTATCAGATGGACAGTTTGAAAAGTTGATCAAAACTGAAGCAGCAGAATCAGAGATTCTTCTTTCTTGTCAAAGCCCCACCTACCCATGTTTTTTCATTTTCAACCTACGACCCAACTAACGCTGTTTCAAACACTTTGTAGTCGTACTGCCAAAGACCTGAACAAATGTGTAAAATTGACAAAGTTCTCCTTTACTGTCAGATATAAATGCCTTTCTGAGACTTGATGGTGTTGGTCAGAGCTGTGAGCAGCACATTAACGGGAAGAAGTCCAGGATTTGATCAGTCTAAGTCTTAGAAAGTATGATGCAACATGATATTAGAATACAGAAATCAGCTTTGCTTCCACCTTGATACATTTACGCCTACATTTTCCAATTCAATAGATATCAATCTGCTGTTTATCTTCACGCTGTACCAAAGAAACACTAAACGATCAAAGTAAACTGTACAGCTCACTAACGGATGAATATTGCACAATAACCATCAATCATCAGCGTCAGTGTCACAGTACTTTCCCATGAACTGAAGATTCACTCGGCTTGCTCCACCCTGCCACGATAAACCCAGATCGGTAAACCTGCTGTAATGAAGGCTCCAGCAGCCATCAGGTCCACCTCCCCCAGGGTCAAAGAGAGGGAGATTCCTCCCTCCCTTCCCACAGTAGGACCTGTTTGTTTTTCCTGCCTCAGAAACTGACAGTGATAGCCATCTGGTGTGCCTCCACAGTGTTTTGAATATTCCCTTAAAGGCTATTCGGTTCGTATGTAATGATACATGCATGTTGTGCTTTACAGTCTCTGCATGCGGCTAATCTGTTGGGTCACAGTCGCTGCTCATCAGTTATGGTCTTATTCAATGTGGGGTCCTTTATTGTTCTGTCTGGAGACGCTACAAGGAGGGAAAAATAGCTGACAATACAAAATCAATTTTTCATTGTTAAGCGAACAAACGCTCAGATATAGATTATGTCCCACTCTGACCCTGAGCTAATCAAGCTGAGCTGATCACACTGATAAATAACCTCATCTGGACATTTATTGAGTTTTTTCTGCAGTAAATTGCATAAAAACAAGATTTTATTATCTAAATTAGGGCTGAACAATCTGAGGAAAGTATCTAATTGCAAATTTTCAGACAGATATAACTTTTAAAGCCCTGTTTAATTTCAATTTTGACGACATAACAGTGTTAACTTATGTAATGGATCATGACCACCACTGAGTTTTAAATCCTGGGTCTGACTGCTTGCATAACATATGTCCATAATTTCTTATTTACATTGTTTCAAATTGTGATTCAAATTTGAAACCCATTAGTTAATCTGAAAATCTTAAGTCTTCCACGTATGTTGCAACAGAGAACCTGGGTCCCATCTCAGCACATTTGCTACCAGCAAGCTGTGACTTGCGTAATGACCGACATCAGCCAAGAACAGGGCGGCGGTGGCTCAGGTGGTAGAGCGGCTGTCCTCTGATCGCGAGGTTGGTGGTTTGATCTACAGTCGAAGTGTCCTTGGGCAAGACACTGAACCCGAAGTTGCTCCCAATGGCAGGCAGCACCTTGCATGGCAGCTCTGTCGGCATTAGTGTATGAATGTATGTGTGAATGAGAAAACATTTTGAAAGCGCTTTGAGCACCACTAAGGTAGAAAAGCACCATATAAGTGCAGATCATTTAACAACGTTTTGACAAGTCAAGCTGTTCCATCAACAACTTCTATTTATATCCAAATTTAGACATTTCCTTTCCACTTCAAATATTTTTTACTTTGTTGTTCCTGCACAAACTAGTCATGACAAGTCGCCTTGACTGCTGTTTCCTTGTTCAATAGTTACAGAACGCTGCTGCTTCACTGCTCTCCAGAAATCTTAAAAATCAATCACATAAATCTCATCCTTGCCTTCTTGCGCTGGGTCTCTTCTTGTGTTTAAAGATCTGTAGCATGGCAACACTTGTTTCTCTGACAGAACTACTTAACCTGTCTACATTACCAACAGCACCCTTAGGTCCTCCCGACATGATTTATTAATTGCCCCAGAGAGAAAAAGGCTAATCCTAATTTATGCATCAGTAGACATGTTGAAATCAAATTGAACTAAAATTAACTTGTAGTTAGTTAACGATGACGTCTTTGTATATATGAAAAAAAAAATATGTCTTTAATGGTGTTAAAAATTCACTGTGTTCTGTCAGTATAGTATATGTTTGCAAACTTACACTTACTTTTGAGTAAAGTACCTCTCTGCAAACTTATTCTGTTGATAAATCATTGTAGAAATAAACAGCAGCACAGCAGTGCTAAATAAATAACATATAAAGGAAGAATAAATAGCACACAATCCCCTCCTGACACATTTTTCCCAAAGTAGAATGATTAACCGGCTGACACTGTCCATCTGGACGTGGATTAAACTATTAATTTAACTCCTGACACATCCCGGAGGTCTCATTAACTCCACTTCAACGTGTACTCCACCGAGGTGGTTCTCAGCAATGCCAAGAGTAAAAGTACGCCAACACCTTTGCTGCCAGCACCAGGGTTTAAGCTTCTGTTTATGTTTGCTAACAGGCAGCCAACATAACCTTGGGAGCGCACCACTTCACTGAAGAAGCCTTTGAATGCGTCGCGTAGCGTTTCGCGTACGGCTAAAAAACCCTTGAGAGAGCCGTAAATAACGGCTTCTTGTTTCGCAGGTTTACTTTTGTTGAGACGAAAATAAAGCAGGTGCCAGTGACATTTAATGCTGTTGACTTTGGAGTTGTGCTGGGCTGATGAGGCAGACTCCCTCTGGCCCCTGAGGGTTTTTTTTTTTTTTTTTTTTTACGAGTGTTAAAGTTGATCTGTCCAGAGATCAACAGATGTGAGCTTCCACTGGTCTCTGATAACGACCTAATGACTGAGGGGAAGCAGTCTTTGTCTCTGACTAAGTCGAACCTCTCCGTGGGGGGAACAGATCTGACACACTCTGCTGTTTCCCTCGAAAAGCACAATCAAGTCTTTTGTCACATCTTTAAAAGGCTCGGGGCTTTAATGTCTCACAGGAAGAAAAAAAAAAAAAAACATCAGTGTTTCTTACAGTCGATTCAGTGCCGACCGGCTTGTCAGTCGTAATCAATCAGGTAAATGCTCCTGACTTTTTTTTTTTCATTATCCTTGTGTTCACCTTTTTTCGGGAGCTGCAGCTCTGATCGCAGCCAGCCCATCACCCACACAGCGAGCTGCAGACCACTCCACTGTGCACTGTCTGACCAGCTTTGTGCACTGTCCCCATATAGATAACTGTGAAGAGCTCTTAGTGGCGGCTGACAGAGTCCAATCAATGCATGTGCCAGAAAACAGAGAGGCTAATGAGATTTTCCCTCCCTGTCTATGTCATTTTATAACACACATGCAGACATCTGTTGCTGCTTGTTATTCCTATTTTTCCCTTTGGCTTGTGTGCTCAATTTCTTCTATTAAATGCTTCTGATACAGACTTTAGACGGACATAGCATGCAGCCTCATGTTTCAACAGCAAACATATTTAACTTCAGCGACTGGAGAAAATCAGTCTAAGGGCAATGAGCAACCCCTGGATCATGTTTAAAGAGTTGGCATGTAGCACTGATTGTCTACCTTATGTAAGGTGCGACTAAGTGTGACTGCACAGCACACAGCCCTAATCAGCTGCATCAAAACAATCATTAACTAACCTCCTGCTGCCTCCTTCTCCACACACAACACACGGCGAGATTCTAGACACCGAACACCTCAGACTACTTGTCACCCCTCGCGCCCTCTTGTCCTTCACACAGCTCCATGATACAAACATGAACGGCGCTCACAAAAGGCTGAAACGCTATGCTACACACACCAGAAGGGAAAAATAACACGCTTTTACAACACAATGTTCAGTAAATCTGAACATTATGTTGTCCACAAGGTTGTACTGTGATGTGCTGTGTTTTACCCTCAGCTGTAAAAGTGGATTTGAGTCATAAATTTAGCCCTGCACCTTTTTTTTTTTTTTTTACAGGCTTTTACTGCCACATGATAATTCTGGGTGCACAGATGTGATTTTATGCATTACTTATCAGAGCGGCTATTCGGTTAATGGTACAGTATGTTCTACATGTAGGAGAAAAAAAAAGCACAGGTAAATGCTTCAGTTTAGGGTTTTGGTGAGGTTTTATGGTAGCAGCATTATGTGCTTCAGTTGGCAGTAGCGCGTTTGAGGACTGCCGTCCACTCACACGACACCCATGGCTCTAGATAGAGTGTTTGAAACTATCTAATAATGTTTAATTAGCTCTAATGGGTGCGGGCTTATTCAAACACAGAGTTGACAATATCGCTTTCAGAGTTAAATTAATAGCCACAATTTTGCTGTTTATGAAATTGCTTCGTATACAACATGTTACTGTTTGCTGAAAAAAGCCTCACAGCAGTGAACGCTACAGAAAATAATCTACAACTTAATCAACCAGAAAGCAAATTAAATCATATTTAAAGCACATTTTTTCGTCGAGCCTCACCTCAAAAAACTTTTTATTCAAATATTTTCTTTGGGTATATTATGATGGACAATCTGGTGTAATCACGGTGGGGCATTACCCTTTCATTGTCACGTGTTCAGGTTATCTAGAGCAAACATTTAAACTATACACAATGGGTTTTCAGCAGCGACACACCAATCTCCTCTGTGTTTATACTGGCACTTTAATGGTGTAAAGGTTATAAACCCAAGCCATTGGCCGTAATATGAGTGGTGTTCTCCCATAGGTCGGGAGGTTACAAGCGCGCCGCTGATAGGCTGCCTCTGAATGGTGTTAGGAGGAAGCCATCTGCTCCTGTTTATGGTCCATTAACCCCACTGCCCCTGGATAACCAGGCTGCCCCCACAGCAACAGGTTCAAGAGGCGTGGGCTTTTAACTGGGATGATACTTGGATGTCATTTATGTTGGAAAAAAAAACAAAAAACAAGACAAACAAAAAAAAGCTTAAATCTTGCTTCTGCTTCAGTGTGTTTCCTAATGCACAAGATAACTGTCAAACGACAGTAAGTGGAAAGTCCTTACCTTCCCAGAAGTCCATAGGCGTACTGTGAATCTGCCAGCAGTAATGTGATCTCGCCCTTCTGCATGGACATGACACACTCCTCCAGGGCCTACAGGTGTCAAAAAGCCAGTTATTAAGCGGGCTGAATGAGCACGTTTTATCTGTTGTTTTAACTTAATGTAGGGCATTTCAGTTTTGACTACAAGATTAGATTGTGGATTCCGCGTTTTAAGCATATGAACCTGCTTTTTTAGTTATACTGGCTCCAGGAATGGAAATACGAGTCGATCCATCAGTCGACCCACTTTGGTGAACCTATGACTTTGACAATGACCACTTTGAGTGAAATGTCTTAACAACTATTGAACGGACTATAATGAGATCCGGCTCATATCCTCCTCAGAATATCTTGTAGCAACTTTGATAACCAGCTTCAAATTTACATTTTTCTATTACTTTGGTTGATGATGAAATAATTACACAACAAATGACTTCCTCATCAGCATCAGCTGCACTTTGTATTTTGTGATAATCAGCAACTTTTAGCGAGCTAAAACGCAACCAAGATGCTAACACGGCAGAACATACCCTCTAATCATCGTCATCGTCAGCACTGTCACTAGTAGCATGCTGATGTTAGCATTTAGCGAATGCAAACTCACCCGAGCGTGACTGTAGAGTTTTGCTGACATATTTTTAATCATCTCTGGATTAAAACTTAGTGCTACAGACAACCATCCCCTCAAAGAGTCTTAGGGGTTGAAAGCCTTTACCTGGTTTACATCTCCCTCTCCGATAACAAAGACGAGCTTGCAGTCCTTCTCCACCACCGTGCGGTCCTCCAGGACGCACTGCATCTTCACAGCCACCTCCTGGCCCCAGGTGGGATGCGGGGCCTGCAGGGTCCCACGCTCCAACACCTTCTTCCTCAACAGCCGGTCCTCTGCGTGAGGAAAGAAGAAAAGGTCACGCAGGAGGAAGTGGGGTTAATCTGCTAGATGTTGGTGAAGAAACAGCCACAAACACTCCAGTCACGTATTGGTCACTTTTCTTGTTTTGTTGTCGAGGTTTCAATGCAAAATAACACGAATAGATTCGAGTCAAATAAGAGTCACTTTCGGTCAGTCGTATGTTTTAAAGATTAAGCACCAACACCAAGTCTTAAGTCTCTACATGTGACGCTCTGTTCCCTGATGTATCCTCACCTGTGATGTCCTTCCAATCTTCTGCCATGAACAGCTCCTCAAAGGTTGCAGAGGTCCACTCCTCCATTGCGTAATCTGGAAAGAGACTCTCCGCTGAGCTGTCCCTCTCCCCGGCATCGTCGTCCTCCGATGGGTCTTGGAAGCGTACCATCTTCCAGCTGTTTGTTTTTCTCAGTTTCCTCCGCTCCTTGCATTCTGTCCCTTCACTCGGTTTCTCAGGATCAGAGGAGCTTTTTATCTCAGTGTTTTCACTCGTCCCTGCCCCGCTCTCCATTTCAGCCCGCTGGTTCCCAAACAGCTCCTCACCTTCCTCTGCAGGCCCACGGGACAGCTCATTGAGACGGTCCCCGTCAGCGAGCTCAGAATCGGCCTCTTTTACCTCAGGTTCTGCAGGCTCCACTGCAGGGTCCTTATGCTCCTCACAACATGGCTCTGTCTCCATTTCACTCTGAAAAAGTGACGGACACCATCTGCATTAGTCTCCAAGAGAGATGATCCTCTTTGGTCAGCCAATGTTCCACTTAGATGAAGGTTAGTAGTTTTTTGCCACCTATATCCTGTCAGTAGAAACAAAATATCTCCATGACGTAATGTTTTTTTAAAAATCCATGCTGTGTTTCAGTAAATCCAACTCAGAACGCCTCCCTAAACCCTGGCTTCATCTACGTTTTTTTTTTTTTCTTTTTTCCAAGCTTTGTCTCGCCTACAGCTTTGTTTTGCCGCTGCAGTTCTGCTGCACTTTGACCTCTCCGCTCTCCTGCTCGTATCCCTCTTAGTCGACCGAGTTCGTGGCAGCAACAAAAAAAATGATCAATGTAAAGAAAACTGTGCGGCGCAACGAAGCACTCTCAGCCAGCAGGCATGTGCAGTGGTAATCTACTGGATTAGAAGAGAAAAACCTAATCTGCCAGAACGTCTGTAAGCTTCTTAATGACTTCACCGTCGTGCCCCATAATGCAGTTTCCATGAATGCAAAATCTACCAACAAGATCTCAGGACATGCAAGCTCTAACTTAATTTACTTTGAGAGACATTAGAGGATGTTTTTATTCTCGCTTTTTGAGAAGTGCCACAAAACGCACGGATGAGCTTTAATAAACCCCGCAGGCTGTAAAGATCACACTGGATTACAGAATCAGTTTGGGTTTGTTCACAAATATTCTCTAAAACCGCAATGTTCTTTAACCTGCCACAGCTTTTATGTGATGTCGTGGTTACAGAATAAAAAAAAATCAGCTTGAGCTTTAAAACACATTTCAATTTGCATCCACAGCTGCAGTCCAACATCACATTCAGGCTGAAACTAGGATGCACAACATGGTGCATGGTGTTGGGATGTTGAGCTACACATGATCAAGTCCTAGAAAAGTAAGATTTACATGTTTTTTTTTTTAAACTAACTAATACAATAATGAACGGCTAAACTCTTGAGGCACCATGCGCTTGTTCACAGAGGTTGATATAATTAGTGATAATTTGTGGCAACACTGATTAATATGTCAAGAGGCACTTGTGTACAGTTGTGCAGAAACAGCACAGAATATATTATCCAGTTGTTTCACTGATACAAAACTGCAAATCAAGTTTTCCTTTACGCTTCACCAAAGCAACATACACAATGTGTTATTATGTCATGCGTTAGGCTCCATATAAAGTGCCTTTAAAACACATTTTTAAACTCGGAAGAAAGCTTACAGCTCGTGAAGAAAGCATCAAGACAACAGGCTGAGAAATCTGACACTAATCATATTTAGACATCAACATCCTGTGAGCTATATCGTTAATAAAAACTGCTCCACTGATTGTGAGGCTCCTGTTTAATCCACAGCCAAAGCATGTTGTCAATCGGGGGATTAAATTAATCCAAATTCAATTGTCATTTAATTTCTCCGACACACAGACAAAAGATGCGCTTATTGTGAGTAAAATTGCTTTCTTTCAGGGGATTTGTTTGGAGTCTGTTGTTTGTGAGTGCTGTGCTTTGATACCATTTTGATTTTCTTTCATGTTACTCAAGTCCTCACATTTCATGCTAGTTCGTGTTTGTAGTCGACAACATTTCAGAGGAACATATCGCCCTCATCACGCCACTGGTTTCTGTTTCTCACATGGTGATCGTATAAAACTATGATGCGCTGTCATAGACTCAACTGTTCAACACGCTACAGTGTAGTTAAAATTAACTCCATGAACTTAACATATATGTCATCATATAACATTAATATGAAAAAGAAATCTAATCTGCACCAGTTAACTGATCGATCATTTTATCCAAACTTCAAGCACATTTGTTTGACAATTTTGTAATAAATTTAATTTACAGGAATTATATATTTTGTAGTTGAAAAAAAAAATAGTTGACTTTTAACATGTTGCTTTTGGCTTTCGAAAAATTACGATGATCACTTTTAGCTGTTTTCACATATTTCACAGATACAATAACTGGAGCCTGACCGATATATACGTTGGCCAATGTTATCTGCAGATATCGACTTGTCACCAATATATCAGTATTGGTGTATACGTTGTCCAATATACGCCACATGAAACCCGTCTTTTCTCGAACAGATAAAGATTCATGCGGTAATTTAGAAACAGTGTCATCCCATAGTTCGACCAGTGGAGCGACTTCGACTCCATTGTTTACAACATTCTCAACACTGTCTGCAGCACATGTAGCAGAGTACGTGTCACAGATGAGGAAGTAGAAACAGTCAAGCTGTGTCTTAATGCTAAGCCGCTAACTAGTTTGACAGCTCAAACATACTTTATGTAAATGTATAAACAATGTCAACTGATGTATTGATTCACAATTTTATATTCTCTAAAATCAGCCCCAAAAAAAGTCAGCACCTGTCGGACTCGAATTCAGTGATTAACTGAGAAAACATCAGGCAGACGATAAAAATATTTGCTAACTGCATCTAGAATTCAGAAAGAAGATATTCTGAATAATAGGTACTTTAAAAGCAAAGCTGATTTAGTTGATGATACATAGTCAAACCTTTTAGAGTATTTGCTGCCATCTCTGATTTTCCTGAAGTTTTTATAGCAATAAATATGGACATTTTATAAAGATAGTTGTAAAATTTCAACTTATTATGTAAAATACTTGCTGAGATAATTGTTTGTTGGTTTTTTTTAAAGGACCTACTTTCTGCATATTTTTTGCACATTGAAATTTGAGGTGTCACAGGATCTATCAAACATAAAATATGGAAATGTTCACTGTTATTTCTCCCCATGCCAATAGTTGGTCCAAAATCTTAAAAAAAAAAAAATGTGCCCATATTAAAAACAATTATTTTCTTATTTATATTTGGAGGACTATTTTAAAACTAGTGAACTCTGTTCTACTTGCCGTGGCTATCTAGACTTTTTTTTTTTTTTTTTTTTAAGATTTTGTGGTACAGCTACAACTAACTAACAACAATTGTTCAATCAGTTATGAAAGTTTTATTTTTGTGATCAACTATTTTATATTAAAAAGTATTCTGTTTTGTTTTGTATTATCATGACATCCAACTACACATGGATCATAAAATATCACATGTTGACTTTAGAATTTTTAAATAACGTGTGCTCAAAAATAGGACTTTTCATGAGGTTTTATTTCAATCCACTGACATGATCAGAGATTATTTCATCTACAGTATTTTAGATGCAGATTGTGAATCAATGGCATGATCAGAAATAGAAGTAACAACTACAGACTTTATCTTTAATAGTTCCTGAGACGTAGTCATCCAAACACAGCCTCAAATTTCAACACACGGTTACAAAATGTGCTGAGTAATTTTATTTTACTACCTCGAAAAGTACTTGATATATCAATCTGAAGATAACATATATGTTTTTAAATATAAATAGTTTATGACAAATAAAGTTTCAAGCAAATCAGATGGACAAGCAGCAGGCTTCTTATGATTTGAGACAGAATGACACTTTACTTGAGTAGAAAAAAAAGAAGTAAGCATGAATGCTGTTGCTAAAAAAGTCATTTATGTTGAAGCTTTTCCCTGTTTCTTCCTTTAACAGTGCATCTAAAGTTTGATAAAGTAAACTCATATGTGTTGATGTTACATTAATGTTGATTTCTTTACTCTACATTAAAAAAAAGAATAATCATGTAAAGTTAAACTAACTATTTAGATCACACAAACCAATATGAGCAAACCACGCTCAAAAGAAATATATGACCTGGCATTATAGTATGTTATAATGCATTTTAAATACAAATAGAGACTCTAATGTATAAGGCAAGATATGTTTTAGATTTTAAAAAATGATCAGTTAATAATTTAATTCACAGTTATTCAAAGGTCCAAGATCACGTGTTCACAAAAACAGCAAATTCTGGCATTAAGGAAACTGTAAGCATCTGTCTGTGAGTGTATTTATACATCCTCGTGTGTGTGTGTGTGTGTGTGTGTGTGTGTGCTGCAAAAAAAAAACAAAAAAAAACACACACACAGAGTACATTTAGTTAAACTCCAGCTGCAGGAGAAGCAGCTTGGATGAAACCCAGATCCAGAATAGATCAAAGAGCAGATAAAAACAGACTGGAAACAAAATGTCCAAAGAGCGTTGACCTGCAAAGCGAAAGTAAAATACTTTCTTACTTATTTACTTTTGTACGTCTAGTGTTCATGTGTGTGTGTGCGTGTGTGTGCGTGTATGTGAGCGTACGTGCCAGGCGTGCGTGCTCCGGCTGGCCCCGCCCACACGTCGTCTCCCCGGTGACGTCTCCGGCAGAATGTCGCCAATAGGCTTCAGTTGTAGAAATGGCAGCGCTGAGACAGGAGCATCGGTATGGGCTCTCCTGTGGCAAAATCAACAAAAACAACCCCAATCAAACTCTGTACCACGTCAAACTCACTGACACTGCCATCCGGACCCTCGAATCCTACCAGAACCTGAAGGTAAGAGAAAAAAATCCAGCTTTAACTTCTTCCAGCTTTTTTCTTCTTCTTTTAATCTATATATATATTTCTTCTTCTTCTTCTTCTCCTCAATCGCCTCCCAACTCCGGGAAACTGTATGGGAAACACAGCTTGTTCTGCCCAGTAGGAGGAAAAGAAAAAAAAAGAAGAGTGAAGTTTAAAGTACTTGCTTGATCATGTGTCATCGAGCAAATGGCTGAGAAATTGTGAGCTGCGTTAGTTTATTCTGGCTCTGGTGAAGGAAGCTGGATTTATTGTGAACTTTGATGAATGGATTCTTCTGTAATCTCTGACTACATTTATTTATTTTTAGCATTTCATCTTTTTTAAAAAAAGGAGAGAAGTTCGCGTCGTTTTGCTTGTTTACAAGATCCTCCCGAAAAAGAAAGGAGAAAAAAAAAGAGAGAGAGAGAGAGAAGGGGGAATTAAAGTTCCCATATGACAGGGGTGTGTGATTGTGCCCTGAGCGCTGTTTTTTTTTTTTTTATACGGACTACGCAGCCTACATTACATCTGAAATGTATTATTTAGATTATGGGCGAACGCAGATGACTGTCGGTCATTAAATGTTTCTAAAAAGGCAGTTTTCCTCTCCGCCTGTTCCGCTCTCGGGAATAAATTAATGAACAAGCTATCAAGCAAATTATTCCGACTCCTCTGAATCGGGAGACTGTTTTATTGCCTTTCTGGTCCATTAGATTAGACCGAGATAATTTAGTCTATCCAAATGGTCTTTCCCAGAGCAGTGCTTGATAAGACAGTCCCACAGTTATGACTGCAGGATCATTCTGGTTGTGTCTTCTGGGTTTTTTTTTCTTTTTCTTTTTCTGAGCCGTCAAAACAAATAAGCGTATTTACGCGTGCGCCACAGTCGTGCGCTGTAATAAAACTGGATGTAGAGGAGAGGGGGGGATCGGTGGTTCAGTATTTTTGGGTTCGTTGGCACGGATCTGCAAGTTGTTGCTGGGCTCTTGTGTATTGTTGTTTTTTGCCCTTTACACGCCTGGAAGCCCGCCCATCTCCGGAGCTCATTGGTCTGTGAAGCAGAGTAAACTCCAGAGCTCATCCAGCCTGACAGCTTCCTCCAGGCCACAGCAGGCAGGAGAGGTTACTGCCAAAGTTTTCCAAGTCAAAAGACCACCCCTGAAAATACACTTTTTTTTTTCTTTTTAGACCAACTGCAGTGTGGAGGATTCTTGGAACCTGAGCGAGCTTCTGTTATTAATTCAGATTTATTTATGATTTTCATGTCTGTGTTGGGTCGGGGGGTGAGGAGATGGGCTTGTGAAACCTAAAATACACTCATTTTATGCATGAAATTATATGATTATGTCGCTATTGATCTACCTGATGAGCGTTTTCTCATGTTGAATTGTTTGGTCAATAGAATAGGAATGCTTTATTCATCCCCAATGAAAATCTGGTTGTTATAGCACAAAGAGTAAAGTTACCACCACAGTAAATACTGATAAATAATCAACAATAAACAATAAGAAAACATAAAATGCAAAATGTACAGAGTAATATCAGAAAGTATTGAACATTTCAAGCATCACAACAACCTAAAAGCAAAAAAAAATCCCAGTAGGAGTCCCGCAAGGCTCATACTAAAGAAGTCTTAACAAAGGAAGTACTTTTGATTTAAAATAACTTCAACGATTGAACTTCTATTAAAATACAGAGTAGTTCTCTGATGAGCAGCAGTTTCAGCACATACAGTCGCAACTTCATCAAGCCAAAACTCTTTAAATACCTTTTTTTTTCTTGCATAAACAACATATAAACACATTCAAGTTGCCCAAAACCTGCAAAAGCACCTTGACACCTTGTTTGAAAATCGACTCAAGCGTCATTTAAATCTCGCAACATTTTCATTTGCGTGTCACTTTTGTGTCGATGGACTAATCGGTTCATCTCTGCCACTTTCTAATCTAACGTGATAGAGACAGGCGGCATTGTCTTTGCTGAGGGTTAATAATTCATCCACTAATGCTTTATAGATAAGGTCAATATCAACAACTTTGTGGTTTGTTAAGTTGTACACCATTCATTTGTCTTATTTTTAATTTTTTGGGGGTTGCAGTTACCAAATGATGACAATCCCTTAATGGGTTTGTAATTCTCTGACATGTCATCATGTCTGCAGTTGCAATAGTTAATAAACAGATTGCGGTTTAAACACTTCAGATGGAGGAGGATTAACATTGTCCATAAGGGTTTTTCTTCAACCTAGCTGCCAAAAAATCTTATTAATGGATTCTGGCTAATAAGTAATCCAAAACAAAGCATTAGTAAACAATTTATTACCAGTAATAACAACTTATTATCAAGCCACCATAAAGGGAATTCTAGTAAACCACTAATGGTTTCAATTCTATCAAATTGTTAAAGTAAATAATTCAAAACATGAATAAACATTCTCAGCTTTTATATTCTAATTTTAGCAATAAGCAGCGATCTCTCCCATAACGACTGACTCTCTATAAAAATGGTCAAATCTGGACCTTTAACAAGTCTGATTTTGCCCTGCGGCTGTGTTTGTAATCTGTAACAAGCATTATGTGCTCTAATATTTATTATTCCATTCAATATTAAAAGCTAACGGGTGATGAAGAAAATCACAACAATGCTCCTCAATAGGGAAGACATTTCTCCAACCATTAATAATAAATTAAGAGTCCTGTCAATCACATGCACAGCTGTACTTCACAGATAATAGTCTCCATCTATTAACCATGTATCATGTTGCCTCAAAGGCAGGAATTTTTTTCTTTTACGATTTTAATATTTCTTTATCAGTAGGGGGGGGGAGGGAGAAACAGCAGGATGTTGGGGAGCTTAAGCCAGGTACACTGTGCTCTTGGAGAGCAGTTCAGTTTTTACAACACACGGGGATATAAAAATATGTTTTTAAACGAAATATAATTAGTTTCAGAAGGCGCTTTGTCTTTCCTATGAGATTTGTTTTTAGTTTTTATGATTTTTTTTTTTATTTAGAGGGGAAAACTCACACAAACATGCTCGGCAAACAGGAGAAAAGTTCACAGGTTAGGTCATGGACTGAGTCATTGCACACATTCTCTTTAGATCAGCGCAACAAACCGTGGACCTTGGGGAACAGCATTTATGTCAGTGTTTTGGCATTTGAACTTTACCAAACCTTGTCTCATCAAGCCAAACCACAGCTACCTTGACAAGAAATTCACTGGGCAGAGCAGGAACAATGGCGATATGTTTTCCACTCATAATGTATGAGCTGTCCATTAGATTAGGGATGAACATGATTCGTGAATCCGTGACCAGTTTCTTCTGTCTCTCTCTCTCTCTCTCTCCTCAGGCATCACTATCAAATCAGCCAGCGATTTGCTTCAAGGGGAGCCAGGGGGTAAGATGTTTTGCATACTCTCCCTAATGCCTCAGAAATTGAACACTCTAATTAGTTCTGATTTGCTGTGGAGCGCACTCATGACAGTTCCTCTGGACATCTTATTTTATTCTTAAGTATCCGATAAGCATTGGCCCGCATCCAAGAAGTGGTCGGCCTTGTGATTTTCCAAACGTTTGGATGATTTTAGTCGTATTACAGTGAGTTGGTTTTATTTTAGTGAGTATGGCTGCTGTCTGTGCACCAGAACCTGCTGCCTGAAGGAAAGGTGTCATTCATTTGCTCTATGTTGTGTCACATATACTGCTCTAAATGTGCATACACAGAGAGTAGGTACATAACCTACAAAAAAAAAAAAAAACACTTGGTACTGAGAGTAAGAGGGCATTCCTGTGAAGCGGCTGCAAAGAAAGATGCCTGTGTCCGGCCAGATTAGCCGGGCCAGCATTACACCCTCCCCAGCTCTGCCCGCTAGGCTACTACACATTTACCACACAATCGGCCCTGTCTAAAAGGAGCTGTTCTAATCCCCGCAAGAGCCGATTGCATTGACGAAAGTGACTTTGCTCTGTACACAAATGCTAGCCCTGTGTGCTCACACGGGCCCTGGAAGCCCTAAGACAGGGTACGCTATACCCCCAGGCTGCTAGCCAGGTTACTGGGTCAGGCCTGCAACTGGGGAGGCTTTGTTCTGGGAGGGGGAGGAGGTAGGGGAGTTGGCAAACCCCAGGGAGCCCCCATGCCTCCATGCCTGTTGTGTCTGTGCAGACATGAAAGATCTGAAATACAGGAATGGTACACAAGCGCTGGAATTTTTCTTTTTTTTTTTTTTAATCCAGGAAAACACACAAAATATGTCCGAAACCCAAATGTTGTCTGTAAACAAGTCCTGAAACATCTGTCGAAGGAACAGCAGATTAACCTGCTTATAAGTCTTTCTGTGAAGCAATGTTAAGTGAGTGCAATTTAAGTGTGCTTTAATCACTGAATAGGATTTGGTGATTATATCTTGGCTGGCACATTACATATTCAAATTGCTTTGCGGAATTCAAGCATGGGCTCCCTCCCCCTCTGACAATAGTCCCGGAGCTGGACGATTGGGCATTAATGAGGTAGCTGCAACCATTGGTGGTGGGGGAGGCCAGATTAAGCCGTTAGTGGGGGGAGGATGCTGGTGAACATGGCAGTCTGGCATACAACAGACCAAGAGGATATCCAGTATCTGTGTCTCCGGGTTGGAGGGTTACAGCGTCCCAGATGTCGATATTCCACTGGTTTTTACTCGCTAGATAAGTGTTCGCGAGAGCTCATCCCTTCCCCAAAAGCAGCATGAGGTTCAAGAGGTCATGTGTCCGCTGACAGCTGCCAACTGTAGAGCTTGATCGCTAAAAAGCCATGACTGCTTCTTTCTGATCTTTGTCGCCACTGGCTCATGTCACGTTTCCTGTAAAGGGGCACTTCTGGGGCCACAAAAACCAGAGGAATTCTCCAAATCACTGTGCTGGCGTCACTCCAGGGCTCAGCGGTATCAGGGGCCAGGGCTCCTATCGAGAAATAGCACGCTGAGGTTTTTCGGCTGCTTTTCTCTCCGTCCCTGCGGCATTTAGCCCTGCCATTGTAAACTGTCTGCCAAGCTTGTAATCATGCAATGAAAGACACAAGCTCTCAGATGCCCCCGAATTTGGTGTTCAAAGCAGCTATGAAACTTACAAATTACTTTAGAATCTTGTTAACCTCGACTTTTACTCACATTTGTGCGGTAAACAGACTTATCGGAGGAAAGTGAGCTAAAGGGGTGTAATCAATAAGAAGCATCTGGAGCAGAGAGAGGAACTCTAAAGAAATAAAAATATTAGAGATATACTCGTTTTTTTGCACATTTCATAAAAGCTTGACGTTAAATAAAACAGATTTTGGATTACTGTGAAATCACCACCAGGGATTAAAGAATATATTCAGAGCTGATCTGGGTTCCCATAGCTTGGAATTTCACATCCCAGTGCTTATTTTCCTTTGGAGTTGGCAACGCCACCTGCTTGTTGGCATGATCTATATCCATTTAGTCAGAAAAGAACATAGATCTTATTTATTAGATCATCGCTGTAAGGTGCATGTTGAGGGAGCGGTGCTGCTTGTTTAGATGCACATACTTCACATATTTCCTTGATGCTTCCACTCACTCGTGTGGAAGTTGATGCAACCTGAATCTCACCTATTACATTGAAAAGTTGTGACATGATAGTAAGTGGTGCAATATTATACCGTAGCATGAAATAAACACATTTTTTATGAGTGTAATATCGTGATGTTTAGCGCGGACATCATATTTGAATACGGTGCGTTGAGCTGTTTCAGGTGTGACATCGGCTTCATTTCCTCCTCAGTTCATAAATGTTGAATTGCAGTTGCCAGAGTAATTGTTTTTGTTTATGGCCCTGTCTGTTTTTATGTGCACAGCTGTCACATAAAGGCAGCGGCGTTGGGATGAGGGGAATGTAGAGGTGCTCTTAAGATATTCTCATGACGAGTGTGTGTGAAGGCAGAGCTTCCCCTGGGCTCCCTCCCGCCTGCCCTCTTGATTATTGTGCCATTTCACCCCATGCCTTGGCTGAATCCTTGGGAGACATCAGGGCCTCTATCTCACACATGGCTGCTCTGACTCTACCCCCCGCCACCACACCGCTTTGCTTCGCCTCGCGCTGCAAATAAGCTTGTGCACTGTGCGAGTGTGTACGTGTGCATGCACACATCTTTTTTTTTTTTTCTTCTGGAAGCTAATTAGAATAACAATAACAGGAATGTGGTTTGAGAGCCGTCCTCTCCCAGTGGCATAGCAGTGAGAGGGAGAGTTGTCCCACGTGTTTCTGAAAGGGCACACGCCGCTCTATTCATCCAGATGTGTTAAGCGAGGCAAAAGTCCCTGTGTTCTCTGCTCGTCTGAGGCCCACTGTGTTTATGCAGAGCCAGTGGGCCTTAGGATTTTCGGATCGTACAGTATATTTTAGGAACAAGAGTCTCATGAGGTCCTACAGTTAAAGAGGAGTTCTCTTTAGTTAGCTCCTCTGTCATTATAGTATTCTTTTGAGGAACGCCATTGTGTTTGTGGCTGTGTTTTAACGGTATTTGGTTACAACAGTGCTGCAAAAGATCAGAAATCGATGGCACAAACTGGGCAGGCAGGCAGGCAGACTAATGGTGGTCACATTTAACTATATAAAAACACGTCCATTCGC
Source organism: Stegastes partitus (assembly GCF_000690725.1). Lineage (NCBI taxonomy): Eukaryota > Metazoa > Chordata > Actinopteri > Pomacentridae > Stegastes > Stegastes partitus. The sequence continues at coordinate 103,583 of NW_007580385.1, read as the reverse complement.
CTGAATTAGAAGCGCAGTGAAACACATAGAGAGTTCTGTGTTTTGTGGCTTTGTGTTGTTTATTTACATTCCAAGCTAATCTGGACCCATAGAGCTAAAGAAACTGAAAACACCAGTGAGAAGAACTCTCAATAACAACACCGGCTGTTATGAAAATAGATTTAGGGAAGATGCAGATTTACACGTGTTTTTTTGGATGCTAAAGCTACAGTGTGGGACTGTTACATACAAATGAGCAACACAATGCTGATTAAGCCTATCACAGCATCCTTTTACATCTGCTTTCTGTGGCTATATTTCCATGCTGGCACACTGGTAGAGATGCATTTTGACCTTAACCAGCTATGATTTGAGTTGCACAACCATAACAATGGTGTAGTAACCCGGAGTATGACAGTAAAACACAGGAAGTGTCCAAGAAACGTTTCTGATGATCCAGATAATAAAGAAACTCATTCCTCGGAAGGAGGATCACAGTCTAAAAAGGAAAGAGAAAGTATACGTCATTTACATGCAACAGCAGGGTTTGTGTTACAGCTCTTGCTGTCAGAAAGGAGAGACAAAAGTTCCACACTGTACATTGAGTTATACATAGCAAGCAAAGCCTTGATCAATAAGAGATGAACAACAAGGCAACATACAGGAAAAGGATGCTGCTCCACAAGGAAACGCAAGTGATTATGTAGTCATGTATGCAGATGATAAATATTTGTAAAGTGGGCCCAGCGATGTGGCAGTACAGTCAAAGCTATTAAACTAAAGTGTGAGGTGTGAACTGGTACACTGGTAATCACAATGAGTACACCATGGTTCTTTTAGGTTTTAAAGATTTAACCATCTAAACCTCAAAACCAGTTTCTTTTTTTTTTTTAATCGCCAAAATTACATAATCCATCAGGTTCAGAAACTAGAAGAACAGAAAGAATCACTGGATTTCCAAGTTTCCGACAGTCGATGAACTACTCACCTGTGATACAAATCTAAGGTTAAAATCGGATAATTTCGTTATACGTGTCCCATTTAAAAATTTGCCAAGAATAAATTGTTTTCCTTGGTGTAGCTGAGAAGCCATTAGTGACTCAGCTGTGACCAATGCTCCCATGATAAAAATTCAGGGACTGTTTGACTGAACTGGGCTGAACTGGAGGCTGTATTTACACACAGAGCAGATAGGACACAAATACAAAATGTAAATAGTATAATATCTATAGTTCGTAGAGTCACCATTTTTTTCCCAGTATTGGGGACACCTGCAGCACTTGGAAAAATGTTGTACAGGGTGATTCAAGGTTTTAACCTTTTTTTTTTCTGTAGAATAAATAAGTAAATCAACTTTTCTTTATTTTCTTCATTCATGATTTACAACATAACTGTGCCACGCTGCACTATGTTTGAGTTCTCACTACTTCTAGCTGTTGTTGTGCTTTCTCCATGGAGGTGCAGGACTTTAGGTTGAGTAGCATAAAGTCCAAGTAAAATATTAGCAAACAGCAGCAAAAAAAACCTTCCAGAAACCGCTTGGAGTTCAGAGGGTTAAACTGTCTCTGCTACTGCTAGTACTATCTACAATAACACTGTTGCACATGCATATTAAAACAAGTACCCGTGTCCTTTCTTGCACCTGTATGTTGAACATGTTTGACAGTTCAGGCACAGTGAGTGTTGTCTGGCTTACCTCTTCAATCCATGCAACCTGATTTTACACATCACATCTTGGTGCAATGTTTTTGGATTTTGCCCCTCTTTGTTCAAGTTTCCCCTGCAAAGTTAATCAGGTTGGACATACTTTCCGACGCACAATCTGTGAATTGTTACAGGATTACGGGCTGGCTACTTGTGTGGAGACAAGTCCGGTAATGGGAGTGTAGTGCAGCGGTCCAAGCGGTTTGTGGGATTGCTCCAGTAAAACAGCTATGCATCAACAAAGAAAACACATCACTGTGTTAGTGCATCTGTGGCCTAATAACCAGTCTGCAAAAGGGAATTTCCTAACTTGCACACCCTGTCACCATCAAATGCAAATTGGGCAATGCTAAGAGGGGGAATACATTTGCAAAAAAAATAAAAAAAATCCCCATCTGAGTGCGTCTAATTGATTATTATTTGAAATTGTTTTAGTTGACACACTGCAATGAGACAAAACAGCAGCCTACCACTTATGTACAAATGTAGGCTTTCAAGTGTTGTCTCCATCCCTCTGTGTATGAAGAGAAGGACACCTATGAGGGGGAGTGGGGGTGTCGGAGGAACGGAGACAGGGAGCGTTTGACAGATTAGCCCTGGCTTCTTGGAAAAAGACTGATTCTGCTTGGCATAACAGGCAGTACCTTGGGGGTTGCTCGACAGTTGCCCATCCCCATATCCCCGCACTAACTCCCGTCAGTCCCCACCCCCCTTCTTTTGCTTTTCCTGTATGTACCAACCCCCCTCAATGAATAGATCCTCAAGCATCACCACCACCACATCCACACAGGCTCACTGAAAGCACCATTTAAACCGCAAGCACACTGAATGATGCTTTGGGGCCTCACATTTTGTTCTTAACAGGTATGTCACAGCGGAGTTGTAGAACATACTGTACAAAGCGTGAGAACACTCGATGGGAATAATTAATCTGACCCCTGTGTTTCTTTGAGACGCTGTCAACAAAGGTGCGCTTGCCTGACTGCATGTGCCACTGAAACATGCTTGATTCTACTATGTGTTAACATAACCATTAGATAATTTTATGACATCAACTTTGCACTTACATATTAACCAAGATTTTAAAAAAAAAAGGGAATCACATGACCAAATACACTTGCTCCAGCCAGGATCCATCCCCCTCCTCTCTACTGAGTTGCACATTCCTAAAGGAAGACTATTTAGGGCCATCCTTCATGCACCGGTTCTACTGGGAGTCAACGCCACCCCCATCCCCTCCATGCACACACCCAAACCCCCAATCCCTCCCTTTACCACCCAACAACACACAGCCACACGTCCCTGCTGTTCATGAATAATCCAGGCGGGCCGACAGGCCATTGCACTCAGCTTTGTGGGGGAAGAAGCTAGAACAAAAGACGGGCAGCTCACAGAGCAGCTATGGCTGAGTAGGCTCAGATGAGAAGACAATGGTAACTAGTGTCAGTACAGACAGGGGCAGGAGGCAAAGACTTCAGAGTAAATCACATATCCAGACGCCTGCTCCCATCTCAGTGCTGCCATGCCAAATACCAGAGCTGGGAACCTTGCCTTCTCGCTTTCGTCTGCAGAGCAAAGAAAGACAGAGAGAAAATCTATCCTCTCATCTTTCCCTGCAGATGTTTGGCTTGCAAAAAGCACAGGACTGGGCAAAAGTAGAGATCACTAATGAACCTTTTCTTCCCTCCTCACTAAATGGCAGGGTTAAGAACTCTGTTTAACCCCGTCAAAGATGAGCAGTTAAAACATGCTCGAGGAGTTACAGATGAAGTTTTACAAGGACATCTCCGACGGTGCCCTTTGTCCTTGTTCATCTGCTGAGCCCCCTGCCAAGATTTTCTGTTCCAGTCCAGTTCACACCTTAAAACAGCCTGAAAGTATTTGACATCTCCAAACACACAGGGGCTGGAGTAGCAGATGTGGCTGGGCTGCAGCCACAGAGGCAGTTATTGTATTAGCCTGTAGCTCCACAGGGGGCTGCGCTGACAAGGTGCTAAGGATTGCCTTACATATGCCCATTTGGTAGCTCTGACTGTAACTGTCCAACAGCTAAACTACACTCATGTCATGATAATGAGCAGCGTTACTGCACACAGCTCTCACAGTGTTTCTTCACATTAAGCCGCTCCATTTTATTAAACTGACACATGTTAATGGTAGACTCTGATCATAGTAATACCAGATTAAGCGTTTCCCTGATTAATTAATCATTAGATTAAGAGACTCAACAATCATAATTAGAACACTGTAGTGCATAAGCAATTTAATGAATTCTTTCCCTCGTTCTGAGCTGGACAAATAACGCTGATTGAATGGTTATCTTCATAATTATTAATAACTTGTACAGCAGGAAATAAAAACTGTAATGACACTAGAAAAGATTTTAACAAAACTGAAAACACATATCCTAAAAAAGTGTTGTTTTTTAAAATAATTAAACTGAAAATAACACAAACATCTCTTGTTACACTTGACACTAAAGACACTGAAGAAGCATTAGCAGCATTCAGCGTATTCCTTAAAAAAATTTGTGTCACTTTGTGCCTCAGGGTACCAGGATGTCTGTCATACAATCAAAGTACTGACGTGGAAGTAAATATTATGTGAATGCGAGTTTGACATCCAACAATTTGAAAACGTTCCAAAAACCAATTTGCTGCCACAGTGCTTATAGAAATGTGTGCGGTTTGTTGGAGCCATGTGACCGAGCTTCTGTCTGTGGCATGTGCATACGTGACTCACCAGTTCTTGACCTGGGAGTTTTCTCGGAGCTATTAGCCGCTCTGTATGAGTTGTGTCTGAAGCTCTGTTGGTCGCATTGAGAAAGGAAAGGAAAAAAAAAAAAAAAGTCCTCTGTGTACTTTTTGTGACTCATTTCCGATTTTTTTTTCTCACGTTATTGAGGATTCTGTGTTCACTTTCACGATTTTTGGTCACTGTTTTGTTTTGTTTGTCCGTTGATGATGGTGATTCCACAAAGTCTGGCTGATAATAGTCTCTCTGTTGACGGTTCAACCTAAAACGTTGGTTAAATATTTGACCTCACTCCCTGCATGTGACCTGTGAGCGTGTGAGGCTTCCCGTGCCTAAAAAAAGACAAAAGGGCAGCACACACACACACACTCACACGCTCACACACACACACTCACACGCTCACACACACACACTCACACGCTCACACACACACTCACACGCTCACACACACACACTCACACAGCCTCGGGGGATCAGTCCGAAGCTCCATATGGAGATGTCTATGACTCAGCGTCTCTATGTAAATCTACACCTACTACTTGATTGACAGCAGCTTCAGGATAACAAACCTGTTGGCACAAGTGGCGTCACTGACTAAACAGAAAGTCAGAGTTGGGTGTTGTGATGATGAAACGCTGGATATGATAACCAGCGCATTCTGCAGCGTTTGAAGTCATAATCAGTAAACCGCTGGTCATTGATACTAGAGTGCAGCTGCTGAGTTGTTCTTACTTGCTGCTCATAATCAGTAAAAATGCCAGTGACTGCCCAGGTAACATGAGGGTAAATGTGTTATTTCCTGATGTGACAAAGACTGAAAACGACTCAGAAGTCATTCACAGTAGTGCTGATGTTGATTGAGAAACAGTATGGATTGTAGGTGGTCAGATCATATTGTACAGTTTACATGGCTGCTGTTTTTTCAGTTCAGCCTCTTGGCAACAGAGACTACTTTGTCCTTAGTGGGGGCAGCTAAAAAATAATTTGTGAGGTTGTCATTTGGAGTACGTTTGTGACATTTGAGTTTCCATGTATGAAAAGTTTGGCTGTATTCCGGCGGCTCTGAAAGTGTAGTGGACGCACAAAGGGAGCGACAACAGGGAAAACATAGTCCATCACAGGTACATGTAGGTGTTCTAAAAAGCAAGAAGTTGTTTTCAGTATCAAAGTAGTTCTCAGCACATCTAATGGTACATGGCAAAAGAAACTACTAATGCCAAATTTGCATTCTCAGTGTCCAACATGTAAACAAACATAGGCCAAAAAACCAGGGCTTGAGGTGGAGTTGACAGAGCAAGTAGTGAACATTCTTCAAACTACTTTTATAATTTAAACTATATTTAGTCTCATGTTTATTATGGATTGCCCAGTGATATCATTAACATCTACTTGTCTCAAACCATGAAGGAAACAAAAGAAAAAAATGAACTCCAGTATAACTCCAAAAACTTCTCTGAGTTAAAACTGATAACTGTCCAACATTTCCTCATAATTACGAGATTGTTTTCAGTAAGATAGGATCTTTTTTCCTAGTTATGAGATAGACCGATAGAACTCGCGTGAGTCGAGATGTTTTTCTTCTGCGTATGTGATGCAGGTAGTTCTGGTCACGTGTTCCACAGGGGTTCCATTTAGCAAAAGTCACGTTCAATTACATTTCTTTTACTGATAATCAGACCTATTTTCAAACCTAAACTGAAAGTTATTTGGAACATTTTGTTTCTGTAATGATTGAACCAGTGAGATTCATTTGTGTATTTTTGAGGATTATGGTACCTTCATCCAGAGCCAGACCAGCTTCCCCCCCTTTTGTTTCCAGGCTTCATGCTAAGCTAAGCTAACTGGCTGCTAGCTCTAACTTCAAATCTATATTGTACAGACATGGGTGGCTTCTAACTGTGTAAGAACGCAAACAATCATCCAACAGATAATCGTCTGCTGTTTTTTTTGTACTGTTGTGTTGCACTTTCAGGCCTTAGTTTATGATCCTGAGGTTAGACGCAGAGGCCCTCCGTGCAGAGTCAGGAACTGGGAACTAATGGGTTAAATGACATATGGTTATGAAGCTTGAGAAGGAAGCTGTGAATAAAATGGGGGCGACCTCTGAACAGTCTGACCTGAGTGACATTGATTAGAATTAGAATGTGAAGTGTGCACGGTGGCATGGATGGGGGTGACAGGCAGATCTAATGCGTGGCTGGAGGGGGCTCATGCTGCTGCCATCGACTGAAAGAGGGGGACATGGTGGCACTATTGCAATGCTATATGTGTAAATGTGCACTCTAATCTTATCCAAAATCAAAAAATGTTTAGCATTTTAAAAACAAATTGAAATGCCTGCGTGACTTTCTCTACATCAGTAACCCTGTTTGAGCGACTTCTAATTTTGGTCATGGAGGTTACTACTTTACTTTTTGAAAGTAATAGGTCCAGAGTCCCTGCTCACTTTGATGCTTTTTTTTTTTGGTTCATCATTTTTAATTAGCATGAAAACCCCACCGTAGACAGGACTTCTGCTTTACCACTTCACGTTCAACGGACAGACGTAAATAGGTCAGAATTAATGGTCAGCTGTGTGCCTCAAGTGTCCCTCGCCTTGTGGGCTGCTTTGCGTTTTGTGTTGACATGGGTGGACTTGTGCACATGAAGGAAAAGCTGGAGGCGGATGGGGGCAGGGTGAATGGCATGCGTTGGGTTTTAGAAGAGGAGGAGGGGTGTCGAGGAGAGGAGCTGTTCATTGGCTCCGTGTTGCAAAAAAAAAAAAAGTGCTTATGGCTTTGCTGCATGACTGGGCATTTGTGACAGCTATAGTCCTGCCTGCCACATCTGCCAGGGGCACTGTGCTCTCAGCCAGTCAGCTCATAATCAATCACTTACGACTGATAGCTAAAAAGGCAGCTCCCAAGTCCGTGCGACGTTTGTTTTTCCTCGAGACCTGCGATTAAAAAAAGGGCCGCGTGCTTCGACCTGAGTTGGTGGCGCACAAAGCGAAGGAGAGAAAAACTGAGCTGCGACAGTCATCTCAAGTTCTACTTCTCCGTAAACTCGTATTTGTAAAGGATGGGTAATAATCGCCGGCTTCATCTGAATCTAGGACATTCTATCAACAAAACTGCCCATTTTCAGGCTGAAACACAGCTGCAGGCAGTGTTGAAGGGAGCCAACACCCAATGTGTTTTAAAGGACGTATTACCTGTTGGTTAATGACTTTCTGTGTTGCACTATCCTTTTAGTAGAAGTGGGTTTTTAGGTCATTTTATGTAACAGGTTTCCAGCAGAGATAGACTTCACCCTGCTGGCTTGTTTGTTGGTCGGGAGCCACGGACAGTCTGTGACAGATGAGGTTATCGCCAAAGTGAAAAAGCTGTCCAATACACGTTTGTTTTGTTGTTTTAAGCCTTTCAGACAGGCTCCTCTCATGACCGGTTACAGGTCATCATCCTTGACCTGGGCGGTACCGTGTAGTGATTGGCCTAAATGGAAGATTATTTAGGTCACATCTATTGTATGAAAAAAAAAAACAATCTGAAAATCCGCTGAGTTTGTGTTGTGTTTCTGAGAATGCATCAAATCAGTTGAGGTTACGTCTGGGGAAGATAAATCTGGCTTATTATGTAACATATCACTCAAATTAGCGGTGCTGGCAGATACTCAGGCGTGTGCAAAGAACACTGTGAAACTGTTAAAGGTTAAACATTAACACGACGCAAATGCACGACTGGCTCGGAACATATTTTACTGTTCTAAACAATGTTCGTAATCATTTTGTACTAATTGCCTTTTGTTTCTCTCTTTGTCTTGGGCAGTACGTCAAGATCCCTGCACCGACTCCTGAGTCTCCAGATGGATTCAGAGTCTTCTCGTTTTACCTGTCCAGTGACAGCAAAGACAAGCCTCAGTCCAGCTTCGACTGCATTCACCAGTATGTCTCGGGGTAAGCAGCGCACATAACTCTTTCCACAGTTGACCACAAATGGAATCTGTAGTAAATTTGGTGTCAGGCTGAGACCGCAGGGCCTGACCAAACAGTGGCCTCTCTCTTCAATACTACAACAGCAGACAGTGCCACTGTTATATTATAAGGCTATATTCAACTACAATAATACCCAAAGGCCGTCATGCCACGACTGACCTCAAAGGTGTGACCAGTAATAATTGAGAACAGAGAAGTAGTGTTTGTGGCTGAGCAGGGTCAAAGGGTTGGTTAGAAGGTTACATTATAGCGGATTTTTTTTTTTTTTTTTTGCACTCAAGTCTGTGAGCCTTTAAAACTTTGCATTTCTTGTGAAGACTGATTCTCCACAACAGGACTGCAATTTGCATGTGGCTGCAAGTCACAGAACCAGTTATGCATGTATGCGTGTGTGNCTGCAATTTGCATGTGGCTGCAAGTCACAGAACCAGTTATGCATGTATGTGTGTGTGTGTGTGTGTGTGTGTGTGTGTGTGTGTGTGTGTGTGTGTGGAAGGCAACACAACATGTTGGATGACAGCAAGAATTTCTGCTGCTATTTTCGACAAAAGGAAAGTTACTTGGGTTGAGCCACTCTCTCTTTTCCTTCCTCCTCCACGCAGGGAGGGCAGGGATCACCTGGAGGGCCAAGGCAGCATTCAGGACAAAATCACAGTTTGTGCCACAGACGACTCCTACCAGACGACCCGGGAGCGCATGTCTCAGGTGGAGAAGGACATCTGGAGCCGCTCAGCAATTGAGATCAAGCCGGGGCCAAGTAAGCTTTTGCCAATAGGTGTATCTATGTTCTGTTGTATCTTCCCGCCTCAGTTGGCGTGGCAGCCTTCGAGCACGTAGGGATCAAGGACAGATAACTGGAGAGGGGTGTGTTTTTTTTGTGTGTGTGTGTTCGCAGAAAGCTTCCACACCATTGCCTCTCACCATTTCATCCTGCTGATAATTACCATATGGTGTGGTAGTTATCACATAATTGATCAAAGCACTGTGTTGCAATTATTCATGTGCGAGCAATGCCTCTTTTTCTTGTACTTTTGCTTTCATTTTGACCAGATTGCTCAGGCACTGTGCCAGCTTGCCTGCCAGCATCATTACTGTGATTGAATTCGCCAGAAGTATGCCCTAACAGGTCTCATGCCAGTGAAGGGTTGCCTAAAATGTAATTACACCGACTGCAACTTAATTCATGTCCATTTGATAAAATATTTCTAAATATAATTTTTTAAATAAAAGTACACACATAACCTGGACTGCACCCAACATGCAGGATGTCTTTCCCATCTCTGTGCCTGAGCCGTGGTTTTAACTTCATTACAGATTAAACTGACTGTGCTGTATCTTTATAAATAATCTATCCATGAGGCCTAATGACATTTTGATGTCTCATGTGAGTTTAAATGCGTGTGTTGATTGTTTTTTATGAAGGGAAACACACTGGGAAGACAAATAATACAACATCACGTTTAGGGTAATTGCGCTACGAGCCAGCTTCTGCCCCATTGCGTTGCACGGTTTGTTGCCGAAATAGTCTCTCTGAGACTATTCAGCTAATAAATGTCGGAAAATGCATGAGACATCCTGGATAGAAACAGGATATCCCAATTTACATGTTTTTTCATGCACACAACTGTCCTTGCCGTCTCCTGGATACTCCTGGAGAGAGAGGGAGAAGGAACGGGCGACGGATTGCAGTATGTGCCACATGCAGCAGAGCGTACGCAGTTGTTTTGTGGTGACTTGCTGTCTTTTTATGGTACAGTAATGTTACACTCATCAGAAAAAAAATGTCCGTATACCAACTCACAATTACAGGTTGCAGTAGAAAAATGTCCACAATTTAGATAATAATGTATGATTTAATGTTCGGCTGCCTTCAGTGGAAAGGAGGGAACTGACAACTAGGCAACCAAATTCGTGCACACCTGCTGCTGGAGAGATACAAATTCAATCCATTTTAAAGTCACCTCACCTCACTTTACCCCTTACAGGGATTTCCTCTATGATGTTATTACACTACTGCTAACATTTGCTCCTTTAAATGTTTGGTCGTTGCTCATAAAAACACCAGTATGTCTTTAGTACGAGCACATAAATACTCGTCTGTCACAATGGAAGGTGTCACTAAAGCTTAATGGAGGGAATCTTTAAACTTCCCTCCAGCTTCACTAGTTTATTACAGTGGCTCTAGTTGCTGCATGTTTGAAATGTTGCAGTTCAGGTTGTTTCAGTGCAGGAAGGATGACTTTCTAAAGTCTGTGTGACCTGGTTCAAGGTAAATGCTGCAACACGCTTCTGCAAGATTTAAAGAAACCTCAGGAATATTGTATATGGTGAAAGCTGAAGTCTAAAATTGCTTGCAGAAAGAGTAAATATGAACAGTTTTGTCAGTATTACTGTGCTGTAAAACATTATCTGTGCATTCCGTATGTCTGCCATGTTGTCTCAGTGTGGAAGCACTGTTAGTCTTTGACCTAAAGCAACCTCCAAAGTATGGCTTACAGTTGTAATGAGATTACAGCCTGCAGATATCTATAAGCACTGCCTGACCAGGTCCAACTGAATTAGTACTGCAGCAGGAAGAAAGGGCCTCTCTGTGTTAGTTGCTTCACTTTCCACGTTCTTCTGTTTACCCAGCAGTAGGTTAACTCCACTATCTAGCCTTACACTCACAGCAGCACCGCCTCAGAGGGACGAGCACGGTGTCGTGTTCAGCGTATTTATGTATGTAAACTGCTTTTTCAGTTTGGGCGGAAATTGCTGCACGTACAGTATCTGCTGCATTTGCATAAAGCCATAAAACAGGGCAATACAAAGATACAATAAAGATAAAATGCGCTGTCTCTCGTGTGTAGGCCTGTCTTTCAAAATCAGGGTGTGATTTGTATATACTGCCTGAGGACTGGATTAGGAATGATATGTTGGCTGTGCTATTACCGGATACTGTCAGCGAATGTGAATCCTGTTATCAGATGAGTAATAATCTCTCTGCTCTTTTTTAATTTCATGTAGGGCCATTAAAAAAAAAACCCTGCTTTTTTGATTCATTACATCACTAATCTAAGTAGCTTTTCTTTATCTTCCACAAGTTGAAACTCTGCTGTGTGTACCTTTGTTTTGATCTCAGGCAAGTGTGTGAAGGTCCAGAGGAAGCAGGGTCTGGTATCAGGCTCAGATAGCAGCAACAAGCACTCCCCCAGCAACAAGAGGAGCCTGGTTCCCAGTCCTGTGGCACATCGGCCCTTGAGGGATCGCATCATTCATCTCCTGGCCTTAAAGCCCTACAAGAAACCTGAGCTGATACTGTGGCTGGAGAGGGAGCGGGCCACTCCGAAGGACAAGGCTGACTTGACCTCAGTGCTGGATGAGGTGAGCTATCTGGTTCATTGTTATGTAAACACATTGCCAACCAGGGATGAATATCATCGGTTGCAACAGGTTACAAATTTAATACAAATTTAGCTGCTTGTCGGGTGTCAAGTTGATATTAGCTAAAAGACTGAAACTACAAACATAAATTAGTCCCTAACGTGCAATTTACCAGTAAACTCACCAGAATCAGCCTGGTGCTAAAACAGCTACAACCTCTGCTCTAAAAAAGATAATGTGAGCTAAGTTTGTTTCAGGCATATTTCCTGTGTTCACAGTGTTTCAGTGTCTCACTGCAATCATCGAGTGGAGACTCTGCCGCCGCTGGTAGCTGTAATTAGGGCTGTGCTTTAATTATCTTTGGACGAGAAGATTGTGTTTTGACAGGAGAGGGGTGGGGTGTCTCAAACTGGGATCCGACTGACTACTTTCAGAATTGAAAGTGGTTGGTTTGGGTAGATTTGTATCACAGAGATTAGGTTGTATTAAGGGCAGGGTTAAAACGTCTGTGACAGAAACAATACGGTGCCACTGTGTCACAGAAACGTGTACGCTGGGTCTTGTTTGAGTTTAATATGATGGCGGCGTTACGGCACACAGCTGGTGCATTTACAGTTTCTGCTGGCCTCTTTTCCTGCTATATTCTGTCCTCTTTCTGCTGATGAAGTAACATTCAGAGGTGTTGGTTTTTTTCAGGTTGGTAAACTGAACCCTAAAGACCACAGCTACTCACTGAAGGATGAGCTCTACAGACACGTCCAGAGAGACTGGCCCGGATATGTAGAGGAGGAGAAGCAGCTCATTCACAGGCTTCTGATCAGGTAAGCATGAAGTTAGTCGTCATATAGAAAAAGTCGTTAGTGTTTTGTTACATTGAGAGACTTGAGAATGTATAAAAGATGTCTTTGTATACTTTTTTTGAGCAATAATTATGAGCAATGTTATTGGGATACGTTCAGACTGGCTAGCCTGGATCTAACCACAGATAAACCACCTACATACCAGCACCTCTAAAGTTCACAAATTAACAGCATTCGTTTTATCTATACACAAACTGGTGCTGCCAGAGAACCGTGCACAGCTGAGCACCTGCTGGCTTTATCCCCATATTTTATCGCACAGACTTGAGAGTCCATCTTTTCACATAACTCTCAGCAAGAAAGCAATTAAGCATATTCCCCGAACCGTCAAACGATTGCCTTAAAGTCCTTTTAGACTTTTAGAGGCCTCTTTGGGCAGGTAATGCAGAGAAGACTACGGGATGGATGCTTTGTGACAGTGCTGGCGTTAATACAGAAAGGCCGGTGAATTAATGTAGAAGGCTGCTGTGATCATTTTGAAAGGGGAGCTTCTAAATGACTACTTCTCTGCACTGATGAATCTCTTAATGGACACATCAAAGCAGAGAAAAATATTCCCTGCACCGTGTTGCCAAATGGCATTAGCATGGAAGGCTCAGAGTTTTTCAGGGTGAGCTTTCCTCCCCTCGTACGGTTCCTCTGCTTGCCAGTAAACATGCGGGCCATGTGCTTCACGAGCGTTTTTTGGAAAAAGTGCAAGTCTTGTTGGCTGATTGCAACAACCCCCTCTGTTCACCACCCCTGCTAAGTGTAAAAAGCTCACAATTGTGGTCATCAAATTGTTTGCCAAGCGCGATAAAGCTGCGATAGCCAGTGAATATTGTATTCATTTTTTATGGATAAGGTCCTTCTTATTCAGGCTTTATTTACTACTGTTTCATGTGAATGTTTAATGGTTCTGAAATCCACCCACACTGACCGTATGATTAAGAGGGTTGTGTGAACTCCGCTGGGGAGGAGTGACTTTTTGCAGTGGCATCTGTTTGAGGAAGGAGCTGTAGGAAGCAGATTACCAGAAAAGAGGGTTTGGCCTTACAGAGGTTAAATCTGCTGCTATTGTTCTTACTACTGGACTGGCTTCAGTCTTTGTGGTGGCCTCCTGTTGATTGTGTCACCCACAACACAAAATGAAATATATCACAGAAACTTTTAAAAAGTAAAGATTGTCAGTTTTGTAATGCCGATGACTACTTCTTCTGTGGAAAGGTTGGGTCCTCTGTGTTTTCTCTATAACCGTGTCGCAATACATGACAATTACTCATCCACTTGCTCATAAATCTGCCGAAGGAAGCTTCATGACCTACATAGTACCACTTCCTGTTTAGCTTTCCAGGCCATTTACCTTGCAGTCACTGTCCAGCTGAAGGTGCTGTGTTCTTAATCTTTCCTCAGGAAGCTGCAGCCACTCCACAGTAGCCAGCTGAAGAGTCCCCAGTCCAACCATTCATTCCACAAAACTCCTGGGGACTCTCCCTCACGTCTCAGCCCTGCCAAGAATCTCTCAGTGGTAATTATTCACCTTGAATGATTTGTATTTCCCTCCACTTATTCTGTCTCATAAGAGTAGGAATAGATGGGGTATTTCCTCATTTTTAGATACACATCGCTCTGATGCGGATCTCTTTGTGTAATTAAACAAGAAGCTTGAGGCCATACAACTCCAGTTGGAGTTATAGAAAGAGGTTGACATTGTGGGGAAAGAGTGAGCAGCGATGACTGGCATCACTCTGCTGTCGTGTACGGTAAATATGTAGCTGGATCCGGTTAGATGAGCATGTTTTATGCCAGGCTATTTCCAGACAAGGGCTGGTTGTCAACAGCCAGAATCCACAAAGTTACTGATCTTGGCCAAGAAATCATCTGACAGCACATAAGCAAACTTCATCATTCCACCTCTCCTCCTCTGAGCTACCCATGAAACAGTGGATGTGCATTTTCTCACTTTGGTTTTTGTGACAATTACTCAACCAGTATATAAAGTGTGCATTTTTGCAGTTAGGATGTCTGTGTAGGTTAATTTTGGTGACCTTCAGGCAGAGCGTGTCTAACTGATTCCCTTGTTTATTGGCTCTTTGCTAAGTTAATTGCTACCAACTGTAGCTTTACATTTATGTAAAGAAAAACGGTGTCACATCTAACTCTCAACTAAAAAGATTATTAATGCACATACTGCTGACACTGTCTGGCCACTTTTATTCAATGTATTCTCTTTTTTCCCTTCAGAAACGCCCACTGGCCTTGGACCCATCCAACATTCAAACCCCTAAAAAGCAAAAGCTAGTAGACCAGTGTCTGCCTCTGCAGTCACCCTCTCACACAGACTACGGCACCAACGGTGTTCGTAGCTCCTCTAGTCATGGAAACTCCGGTGTACAGATTAAAACGGAGTTCGACAAAACCAGCAATCATCTTCATAGGAGCCTTAATGGTCTGTACTCGCCACACAAACTCACTGGGTCATCGACTATTCCCAAACTGGAGAGGACAGCGCCGACTCCTCCTCCGCCCAGCCCCAAGCCTTCACACAACAACGCCTCCATTTTCACCGACCAGCAGTTCACCAACGGCCAGCATAAAAAGAAAAGGTCCAAAAAACACAAAGACAAGGAGCGAGAGCGTTTAAAACCAGACTGGATAGAGACCAGTCCAGACATGAAGCAGAATCAAGAAAATCTCAAAGGTAAACGGCAATAAAACTGTAAAAATGGTTTTCTCCTCAATGTT
Source organism: Stegastes partitus (assembly GCF_000690725.1). Lineage (NCBI taxonomy): Eukaryota > Metazoa > Chordata > Actinopteri > Pomacentridae > Stegastes > Stegastes partitus. The sequence continues at coordinate 88,226 of NW_007580385.1, read as the reverse complement.
CCGTCACACTTCATGTATCCTATTGTGCGGCCGTGAATCAGCTCAACGTTGTTTGTGCAGATTTATGAGAGGGATCAGGTTAAATTCAGCAAAAAGAACAAAACCAGAAGGTTCAGCTGTAGTTGTTTCTGGAAGCCCACAAAGAGCAGTTGATGTGTTTTCATTTGAGAGAGCAGTTAGGACTCTGACACTGTCGCCCTCTAGTCTGTTGATGATTGACTGTGGAACAGCTGGGTGACCTACGGTCCAGCGAGTCAGCAGGCAGCGCTGCCTCCTACTCTGCGCTGCTGACGTCACTGCTTGCCTTGGATCAGATCTCTTATCGGAGGCAGCGATAAATGACTCCATCAGCCTTGATGCGATGGCCACATTATCACATTTGCATTGGTAAATTGCTTTAACCTTTTTTTCAATATGCATATGTGTGTGTGTGTGTTTCCTATCTCCAGGCCACGAGGGAGGGAAAACACCTGTTAATCGAACCACAGCAGAGGAACTGCCTGACTACCTAATGTAAGATTAAATACATTCCTGATTGTTATTTATGTCATATTCCCAGCTTCAGAAGGGATTTAGGGATGAAATCCAAATAGCCGTCACTACATCAGGGCACTAGATCACCCTTTGTTGATGTAATCTGTCACTGAGAGGTTAAAATTTCTAATTCTAACCAACTGAGGAAAGACGCCAGCGTGTTCCTGAAGGGTTACGTTCATATAAATAGAGGGAAGTAACAGATGTGTCCAAATAAGCTGTCACAAAGCTTCACTGAGAATTACTTTGAAAACAAATGATCTTATGTCTTACATTTATACATCTGGTCAACACATCATGCTGTTATTAAATCAGTGACGTGTCAAGCCGCTCGGTCCACCAACATGCAGCGCCATCTGCTGGAGGGACTTGGGAAAAGATTTGGCTTTTTAAAGATCCCTAAGAGAGAGATCTGTTTTTAAAGCAGCTCTTTAAAACTTAATGTTGTTCCTGTTTTTTTTTTTTTTTTTTTAGAAAATACAGCACCATAACAGCACTGGAGCAGCGTCAGCAGTATAATGACGACTTCTGTGCCGAGTACGATGAATACAGAGCTCTTCATGACCGGATTGGGGCTATCACAGAGATGTTTGTTCAGTTGGGCTCAAAGATCAACACTCTCTCCCCGGGAACACAAGAGTACAAGGTACTGTCTGAACTGGGAGCCTACTGTAGCTGTTCCAAAACACCAAGCAGAAAATAGATCACATACATGGCACGCTAACACCTTTTCTCTTGTTTTGTTTTTTCAGCTTATGGAGGACCAAATACTACAGAAGTATCGAAAATATAAGAAAGTAAGAATTTTTATCGCACTTAATCCAACGCCTCGAGCATCATCCATTGGCCCTCATGCAAGAACTGCTCATACAGACGTGTTCAAATGGCACATGGAAGGAACCAATTATTCAGTTTAAACTTACTCGTGAGTGATCCAGGCCTGTTTTTAAAGGTCACGGTCAGATAGGCTGCCCTTCTGTAGTGGGAAGGGCAAAAACTTTATTGGATTTGACAACGCCTTAATCTGAATGAATTTTCCAGTCAAACGTCTTAATAGAATCAACAAAAATCATCAAAATCACTTTATTCTACTTATCTAATTATATCTCTGACCACATTTCCCCCCAAAAAATACTAAAAACGTTGAGCTTTTCCGCACAACGGAATCAGTCGTGACCGACTCAGCTGTGACCAACAGTCATGTGACAAAAATTAAAAGGCTTTAAATGTGAACCGCAAGCTGTTATTACACAAAGCAGAAAGGATACAAGTATGGACACAACAAAAAACATAGCTAAAGTTTATAGCGCCACCATTTTTTCAGTACTGGTAAAAGCTGTGGGCACTATTTTTTTTCCAATTTTTGTCAAAAAAATAATCAAAGAAATTCAAATGTATGATTTATGGCATTATAACTGAGTTGTATCTCCTTCTAGCCGTGGCCGCACTGTTTCCATAGAAATGCAGGAATTTGTATTGCAGTGAAAAATGAGCCCACAGTGAGTAAATATGTGACAAGAGCAGGAGAGACGGTCGAAATAAATACTCTGTTCAGCATATCTGTGCGATGTGCATTATGGTTTCCCGGTTCACTGACAGACTAAACAAGGTTTCCTTTTTGATTTCATTGACATCATTATTTCTGCACAATTTGTTCAGTTCAGTAGTTAAATGGAAATCGGTCGAGGTTTAAAATGAAGCTTGCAATCGACGTAAACATCCTCCGTTAAAGCACCTGTCTGCTTAACATCAGCAGTGATCTAATTTGCTGCCATTTATCACGTCATGAACATTTGGCATCTTTATGTCAAACCATCCCTTTTGTAATTTCTGACATCGACAGCTGCGTTAATATCGCATTAGCAGATAAACATAAGTTAGATGAACAGAATCTCATTAACAGACCGCATTTATGAGGTTGAAAAAAGCTATTTATGAGAAGTTTGTGCAGGTAAGAAAGTTAGGGAATCCACTAAAGCAAAGAATAACTAACAAAAGAAGCGAAGAGATGTTTATGGTAAGAATATAAAAATGTTCTTGCATGAGGTCCAGCAGGTTGATTAAAATAGGAGTCACTAAAAGCTCACTGGTTTCTCTTTTTTTCAGAAGTTTCCTGGGTACAGGGAAGAGAAGAAGCGATGCGAATACCTCCATAAGAAACTGTCGCATATCAAAGGCCTGATCACAGATTATGACCGAGCACAGGAACTCTCCTAGTGACTGGCCTCTGCCCTCAGCAGGGTGGAATACAACTGGACCAAAAGACTCGTAATGGACCAAAAGACTGCCCAGCTGGGTCCTAGTCGCTGAGACACTATTCACTTTACTCCTCGGAGTGTTAATGGAATCGAGGAGCGAGGCTGAGACCACCGACTCGTGATCAAATGTTACCCTTTAACACTACGGTTTTCAGCTACGATTATGGCTGTAATGGCTGGATTCTGTTCTGCTGTAAAATGGTCAGATGACGCAGTGAAAGCCGACAGATGTGATCCTTCCTGCCTAATTGCATTTTTATGATATCCTTTACCTTGTCAGAGTAAAAGTGTTGATTTTTAAGTATTAAAGTGATGGTACAATCAATCTTAGGGGTAAACAAATGCTACTAAAGTCTTTATATTTAAACACAGAGAAATTTTCTTTATTTGCTTTTTGCTGACAGAAAGTCAAATGATGACATAACATATTCAATCACATCAATTATTCAGAAGTTATAAGAAGAACACATATGGACAGTATGTGGCTGTGCCATGATCAGTATGTCTCTTTTCAGAGTGGATGCTAACTCTTCGCAAAATTTGTCATCCATACAAAACGTATTTTCCTGCAGGACTTAGAGCCTCATATCTGACCTCTTTCAAAATTTCAAAATGTGCTACTTTTTGTTTTCACTCAGAGTTTATGATCAGGATCAGTATCTTCAGAATTTTATCGCGTAGCTTTCAACAAATGTCCTGCTTCATTTCTGAGAAATGTTCAAATGCCACAGAAGGACTCCTGGCAGTACTGTAACTCTGGTTTCAAGACAGTGCTCGCTAGTGTCAATTTCACCCACATGTAGCCTAAAGAACCATGAACTGCCTTTTTATTATGTCATAAAAAAAAAAGAAAAAAGAAGCATTATCGTCTCACGCATCTCTCAAGTCTTTTGGTTACAGGTTTCCGGATAATACCACATACAGTACTCACGCTGTGTTTATGCTGTAGATGATTAACTACAAACTGCTCTGTGATAGAAAGCTTTTCGATTTCCATTCAGTTTAAAGAGCTTACAGGGTATTTATCTTGGTAATCAAACTTGTCAGTACATTTTTATCCGCTATGATTTGACTTCGCGTAAAGTCTTGATGATGTTTAATGTGGGATTTCAGTTAAACAACAATAATTCACTTCAGTGTGTGTTACATTTGGATGTTATTCTGCTGAATGTGATAGAGATGCCTTTAACAAACCCCACGAGGGGGGAGAGTGTGGTGAGGACGGCACTGTGGGCTGCTCATTCAGTTCAAACCACTTTGGTTCGGTTGGGTGGACGGAGCGGCCTGACCTCTAGGGGCTGCCGGCGGGGCTTTTAGACTCATTAGAGACCTTCTTGAATTATCCGCACCGAAAGTAGGTGCATCTGATTAACCACAACCTGTAATTTTGTTTCATCTTAATTAGCCGTGGCCTGACGTAGGAGTTAGTGATCAGATTTCAATGTTCTCTGGACATTTGCATCAATGTAGCTGTATTCACAACTGTTGTCTTAATGATGGCTTAAATTGAGAGAATGAAGCTAATATTTGTTTTGCCTTGACATGTACTGTATGTCAAACATTTCCATGATTCTGGTACCTCTGTTTATGAAATGTTCTTGGCTTAACCTGCACAGTTCAGTGTTCTCAGATCTGTAAATGTCTCTTAGTTTGAAGGAAAGTGTAGTTACTGGATAGTCGTGTTGTTCTTGTTTTTTTTTCCCATTTGTGTCTCTTTTTTTTTTTTTGCTTCATTTGTTGTCTCATTATCTGTCAGATAATCATGAACTGTACAGGAATTTAATTCACTGTCCGATCCTATCAAGCACCTCTATCGAAAGAAAGCATCTTTGCAGAAATATTTACGAATCAACGTGCTTTGCTCCTCTTGATTTTCTCGGTGCAAATAGTCAGTGGTTTTGTTGTCACATATTTAGCAGCTCTTTTTTTTTTTGCAATCAAATCAACATTTTACATTCAGTACTCTGGTATGTTTGAAGGATTGGAGACTAGCAACCGTCACTCTTGTCTCTTGGCACATATGAAAGGAATATTTATCGGCACTGAGTATTGGAACGTTCATAATTGTGAGCCCAGGAAGTGTTTTACCGGTTTAGAGTGTTAAATATTACCAAAGCTAAAGAAAAAAGCTTGGGTACATTTACAGAAGTGTTTTAATATGTCTGCCTGTTTTGTCTCAGGACCTCTTATTCTTATTATTCTACAGTCAGTATGCATGCTAAGTGCTCATTCATATATATCGAACTGATAAAAGCATCAGATTCTTCAAAATGTCTAGAAACACCTGTGTGTTTTACTATGGTACTGGCAATAAATAGTGCAAGGTTCGACCTGCTTAGACATATAAATGTATTTGTACTTAATTTATTTTCATTTAAACCAGAGAGGTACTGAAACATTTCAACTATGATGACAAGATGTACCAAAATTTAAACCATAACACAACTTAATTCAGATTATGGGCTTCCCATTTACCACTTAATACTGACTCAATTATATAACGTGACCCAATAAAACAGTATCATGGTTGACACTCCCTGGGCTACATATCAGTCTAACCACAATATGATAAAGAGAATTGTGCCATTTGTGTCGACATGTTTTTGGGATACCACACCCTGGATAAAAGGGGCTTTTCAAGTGCTAACTGTCACCTTTCTTTTTTTATTTTTACTGTTGCAGGAGCGAACTACTGAAGGTGCCTTCTCATTCAGAAAGCAGAGTGATTCTGCATGTAACCATTATTGGTATTCTGGAAAAAAAAAAAGAAGAAAAAACACTTGGGCCAGCAGTCTTTACACATCTGTAGTTTAACACTGTTGCCACTTTTCAAAGTGCTTTGCTCATCGTTTCTCGTTCATCTCAGATGCCTTGTAAAAAGCATAAACTGTATTGGCACTGACTTCTATTTAATTTGATCAATTTCCAGCTATGAAAAATTGGCCTCGTAAAAACGACAGGCTTTCCAGAAAACTAGAATTCACTTATTATTTGCTTACATGTGTATTTAAAATAATGGCCTGGATTTTGTTTTAATTTCGACTTCAAGCCGAGGAAACTGTTCCCACATATTTCATCTAGGTTGGTTTGTTGGTACTAAAAAGAAAACAACTCCTTCTCAACGGAAATGTGAAATCAAACATTTGTTCCTACTTTAAAATCACTGCATTTGATCTACCTAGAAGAACAAATTTCTTTATTTATTGCTTTGTACGTTTGTTCTTTTATGGGATTCATCTTTGCATAGTTTGTTCATTCTTTTCACAGCAAAACTCAAAGTATGGTGAAAGGGAAATGGAATATATTTTTGCAATTTTTGACGGTGGATGCTTTATCACGTCATCCTCTCAAGAAAAGCTTTGGAAAAAAGAAAAAAAAAAAAAAAGTGTATTGTTGTCTCAGTGAAATTGAAAAATAAAGCTCTTTTCAATTCAGCAAGGTGTGAGGTTTCCCCCAGAGGGCAGTGTTACTCTTTTTCTGAAATGTTTTTCAGCACTCGCACATCCATCCATCCATTATCTATACACTGCTTAATCCTCACGAGGGTCGTGGGGGTGCTGGAGTCTATCCCAGCTGACTTAGGGCGAAGGCAGGAGACACCCTGGACAGGTCACCAGTCTATCACAGGGCCACACTGAGAGACAGACAACCAAGCACACTCACATTCACACAATTTAGAATCACCAGTTAACCTCAACATGTTTTTGGACTGTGTGGGAGAAAACTGGAGAACCCGGAGAGAACCCACGCTGCACGGGGAGAACATGCAAACTCCACACAGAAAGATTCCGGTGCCCCCACCGGGACGCGAACCGGCGACCTTCTTGCTGCGAGGCAACAGTGCTACCAACTGCGCCCTGCACTCGCACGTTTCATTGATTATTATATCATTAAAATACACAACACATAGTTTGTAAAAAAGCACAATTTTAACTCACTTTTATGTTTATTAAATAGTGTTTTATTCACCTTTCAATCAACCATGACACCTAAAATATTCAGTCATCTGAACTGAATGAAACTACTACGAACTGTTCTCAACATTTACTCGGTGAACGTGAAGGTTTTTGGGTTTCACCCTAAAGCACTTTAGTCTGTGTCACAAAGATCAAAACACACAAGCATACAATTCCATGACAATATATTAAGAATCTGACATATCATTTTGGGTGTCGTGGCTCATTACTAAAAACATGATTTGCATATTTTTTCCATATTCTCGGTACCTTCTTTAAATCAATCGACTTACAGCCAGACTCCAACCCATTCTCTGAATGGCAGAATGACAAATTACAAACAAGTACGATATCCCCTGAAATCTCCAAACGATTTTTACCCCTTGACAGCACATTTGGCTGAGAAGCAGCTTGTTCATCACTTGACTCTGCAGGATTTTTATCACAAAATAGAGAGTAAAGAAAGGCAGTTCACATAAAAGTGACAAACACAACCCAGAGATACGCTTTTCAGAAGCAGATGCCATCACTTGCATCAGTAAAGAGCCCTTATTTTTGAAGCAGAAGTACTTACAAAACTGCTGGTGTTTTATGTGGAGTTGTAGCAGACAGGAATGTAAAAGAGTCAAGCCGTGGATCTTCTAATACAAACATACTGTTACAAAAAAACATACAAGGATTCTATATCAACATGATTTGCTCCCTTTTAGTTTTTTTTTGTTTTTTTTTTTTTAAACTTAGTCAACTTTCTGTCATTCTAGAAAATTACAAGCACTTCAGTTACTGTTAATGTTGTTAATGTTACACAACGTCCCTGTGGTGTGTCGCCACATCTAATCAGGTTAACCATTACAGCTTCTGCTACGTGACACTTAATCCTTTTAACACCGGTCATGATTGACCTTTTCTACCAGCAGTTAGTCAGCAACTTTTATCTCCACCATTGTTATGGTTTGAGTCTCAACGCGGGCCGAGCAAGGGTTACAATCCCAATCAGGGACGATACCAGACCACAAAATCCCACCACTCCTGCATTAGAGTGGTAAATACCCAGCTTATCTAAGGGAATGAAGAGATCACAAATGTTCTTCACAGTGTCCAAGGCCAGAGGTGGATGTGATCTCAAAGTTTCTAAAAGCAGAAAGAGAAAAGCATCCAGCTGAGGAATGACAGCCTCGGCTACCTCAGGACTCTCGTTGAGATGCTGCTCCATTTTCTGTTTAAAGCGGTCATCTCTTGTTTTCTGCACCATCAGCCGGAGAATTGCGTAAACGTCTCTGGTCAGACTCATAACTAACGAGAAGAAGTAGCAGCGAGAGGCGTTTACGTTCCAGCGTTCCTTGTCGATATTGCGGATAAGACCGACACTTCTGGCCCAAAGTACATTGTCACAGATAAAGTAGAGGGCGCGGTTGGCGTTGGCCGCCGTGAGGCACAGGGACAGCATTCGGTCAGTGAGCTGCATGGTTCGCTTAGCAGCTTCAATGGAATTTGCTGCGTTTCCCAGCCTGAACACTGACAAAGGAGGAAGAAATAAAAGCGTATTAGAGCAGTAATCAAGTTAATATGAAATGCCAGGTCAACATTTCATAGTAGCAGTCCACAGCGGACGGCACAAAACAGTTAAGCTACACTTAAACTAAACTACAAATCTGTCACTCTGAGGGAAAGAGCTCCACTCACTCCCCATGTTGACATACTGTAATCACACCTCTTCAGGCTTAAGCTCTTCCTTTTATACTTTGCTTTCTGAACCCTTCAGAAAACATGTTACGGGCAAATCTTCCTAAAAACTTCTTTTTTAAACTGTGAGACATGAATATCTCCTTCACCACCACTTTTGCAAGCCAGGCAGGCTGAGCGTAGAGGCAGCAGAGCCCCATGGCTTCAGCTCTGCTGCAGAAAATAGATAATTAAGTGGTGCTCCAACAGAGAAAGGCCTGGTTCCCTGTGGCCCAACTTTTGTCCTTGATACAGCTCTACTGCAACAGCACGAAGTGGCACAGGGTCTGTTTCGCCTGGCCCTGCTCTAAGGCATTGCCATAGCTTTCATTTCCATGTGAAGCTCATGTCGAGTCAGTCTCTGTAAATTTTGAATTCATACTAAAGCCACAAAGTTCAGGAAGTCTTCCAAATTTCCCCCCGGATTTTAAAGTGAACTTGTCTATGACTTGTCACAGGCAGCCTCGGGGTCATCGGTGTCACGGCCACAGCCTGTGCTGGTCTGCATGTCAGCAGCAGACGGTGCAGTCACCCATACAGTGTTCATCTCAGCTCACAGTGGGGAAAAACAAAACGCTGCAGACTTCGACATTGCGACAAAAAGCTTTTTCTAAGCCCATAGGCTGTATTGATATGGCAAAGGGAATACAAAATCTCCTATTTGTACTTAACCTTTTGGAATTTTTCTGACTATTCACCAGAGCTGACATGGCACTGTGGTGATGTGTGCGGCTATGTGAGACAGCACTTTTAAAGGGTAGGGACACATGGGATTGGATCACTTTTTGCAGCAGCATCATCCACAAACGTACTGTATTTGTACTGGGGTTGTTTCTGAATGTTTAACGTGTTGTGTATAGGCTTGAGGATGTTTACTGTCACACTGTGTCTTTAACGCAGTTTGATTTTGAGAAACTGGATATTTATTATTAAATAAATAATCAACTTTAGTCACAAATAAATAGCTTTCATAGCAATATGTCAGTGGAATGACGTATGGAGGGTTTGTCAACAGAGCTGACCCATGAAACGAACAGATCTTTGCAAACAGCATAAAAAAGCAAACACACTTTCATGAAATAAATATCAACCTTCAGCGAAAAAGGTCCAGCTGCTATTCGCACGGTAAATGCCATACAGTTAATAGGCATGGCAACTGCTGCTGCGACTGTCATCGACTAATTAAACAGAACATGAGACCATGTGCTTGGAAAACAGGGTGACACATTGCTTTGCTGGTATAAACACTGTGGCGATAATAGGGCGCAAGCAAACGCGTAAATGTTCGATTTGCTCTCGTTGTTTTCCACGAGAGGTCAGCGCTATGCAGTGGGCACACGTTTTGAGAAATCAGTTTATGTGTTCTGCTTCAGTCATACTCCACAAAAAGCACGTGTCCTTGAGCAAAGCGGCTTTTCAGACAGTTGGGAGACGAGAAATTGGACTCAGGTAGAGGAAGTCAAACAACTTCCGCATTACTTTCTCTGTGACTCAGCTCCAGTGTGGTGGGGGTTTAAAGAGCAGGAGTTCATCTTGACTCGGCTCAGATATCACTGTGCTAATAGAGATAATCGACAAGTTTCACGAGGGCAAAGAGAGAACAGCTGAAACTGACGGCTTTTTAAAAAAAATCATTTTAGTTTTTCATTTGAGGTATTTATCAGGTAAAATTGACTTGCTGGTTTTTCTTGCTTTGGCCTGTTATTTGGACAAAACAAGCTGCTTTGAGACATCACACTTGGTTCTGGGATAATTCAATTTTCACACCTTATCTAGAAAAACCACTCATCCAAATAATAGCCAATAATAGTCTAATTTAGCGTAACAAATATCTGGTTGTGTAGTTGAAGCTTGACTCCACTCCAACAGATAACAATGGACTCCTTCTTCTTCCCTTCATACTCACATTTTCGTCCAGCACTCATGTTGCTCTCCAGACTTTTCAGTTTTGCCACAAGGTCCTTTTTCTCAGTGTAGTTTCGGAGTAAATATATCGACAGAGCACATGCATACTGGGTTGCCCTGAAAAAATATTGGGGGGGAAAAATACAGAAAAGGTTGAAAGGAGAATAGTTAGAACTCAACTTTGGGAGTTTGTTAACGCTCATGGAGTAACTTCGTCTTTCTACTAATAAAGTAAACCGTCAGTTTTTATAACCAGCTCACTAATAGGCTAAACCACTCACCTGAATATACGGTCCCTTCCTTGACTTTGACTTGTGAAGTTTATAACCGCGTCCATTGCAAAAACCGAAGAAGAACAGGTTGTTCTAGTTTAGCTAAAGCCGAGTTTAACCTCGATCCGCGCCGGAGCTCGTTAACGTTAGTTTCTCTGATAGTAATGTCACTGACTGGTCCTCAGTTCAAAATGTGCCACAAACTGTTGTTCACATAACATTTCCGACGAAAACACTAAAAGATATTCTGAATTTTGAAAACTTCCTCAGCGTCCCACGTTTTCAATAAGCTAATTTTGCCCTCGCTTCTGTTAATACATAACAGCGAAGCAACACCGGAGACGCACTTGTTTCCCGACGGACTGCTTTGGAGACGGACCGAAGACGGACTTATTTTGTGGACGGACTAGTGCGTTGCTATTGGTTACTATAGTAACTGGAAATTTAGTTCTTAATAGACGCAGTGAAAGTATTTTTTTCCCTAAGTTTCATAAGATACTGATGAAAACAACCAAACTAAGTAGATAATACAGGATAAGGGCCACTGTACGCTTGTTATTAACGTCCACAGACAAGAACCCACATGCAAAAAAATAAATGTTACCAAAGCTAAAGTGTTCCTAATTATTCGAAATACATGAAATAAAACAATAAAATTACTCATTGGTTACTATTTATAAATAAAAATTGGCAACAAATTGAAACTGAGATGACGTTTTGATTTGTTTAATTGCTTCACTTGACTGTGTTTAGTAACTCTGTAGTATCAGATACATTTCCACTTTAATTAGACACATTTTAACAGTAGTATACCGTTTTTCCAAAACATGATTAAATTAAATGTGATGCTGTCTGGCAGCCAAAAACAAGAATGACCATTAACAGGAAGATGCTGTAAAAATTAACAGTGTGAACTGAATGAAAAGTTTTTGCACAACAGTTCACAAAGTCCTGTAACTTGATTTGCTTTATAATTAATATAATCACTATAATATAGATAACTCCATACTAATGCCCTGGCCAATTGTTACACTTTTTTATTATTATTTCTTGCATTAAATAAAATTATTTTTCCGTGGTTTCTAAAATATATTTAATTCGTCATGCATTGCAGCCTTTAAATAAATGTTCCCAACTGATTAACATGTAACTAGTCTTATCATTTATTGCTTTAGGTGTTTCAGTGTTTTTTTAAATGCATTTTTACATGTTGAATAGAGTTAGCAGATGTGATTACTGGATCTTAAAGATAAAAGGCAATTTATTGTCTATGGTATATGTTTGTAATTCACAGCACAGTGCATTTTACATGAAGAAAATGTGTCTAACAGGTGGGATCAATGTTAGTTACAGTGGCAACACAACATAAACTACAAGGCCACAGGTCACCTGTTTAAAAGGGTTTTAAAGGTATTTAATTTAAATGTGTTTTTCTAGTGTTGTCTCCAGTGTTGCCTCCAGTGTTGCCCCTCAATCAAACACTGAGGGCAACTGATATTGTTCCAACATAAAAATTCCATTCATTAGCCTCAGTCTGTGTCATCGAGTACAGCATGGAGAGGAAGTGAGCCAAAAGCAAATATTTTATTTACATATGATTTGTGCAGCGTTGCAAGCTGCTTATCAAGTAAACCACCAGAGTAACCTTCACATTTATGATCAAGTCGGTGAGATGACAAGAATTAAAAATGCAACACAGATATTAGTTTGTCAGCAATACACAAATGCAGTATTTTAATGTGACAGCTGGAGAATAAGTAGTTCATTGTTACCACTGTTGGATAGCATATATTACAAACTGATGATGTTTTGTTAGTAAAACCTTCAGGAAAGCTGATGAGCAGTGCCTCATATATTGAAGGACTGACGGACTGACCTAACTGCTCGAGTTCAAGAGCAACCTTCCCTTCAATAAGTGCACTAAAGACTGGAAGGATTTAACTCTGAGATGGTTCAGTACAAACACAGCATGAGTTCAATGGTTGTGCTGAGTATTTATCTTGTTATGGTGCGATCAGGAAACAATCCAAATGCAGACACACCAGGCATCAGGTTGTAGGAACAAAAAAAAAATCAAACTTAAATCAAATACTTACTGAAGGGGTTAACATAAGCTGGCAGGAAAACAAAGAAAAGGCAACCAGGGAGACTGAAGAAACAAAGTCTAATAAAAGATGTCAAAAAAAAAAGCCACAGAATTAACTGGAGAATTAAATACAGCTGGGAGACACAGCGGAGAACATGGAGGGACGACGGACAGGCAGAGTGGAACAGGAGGCAGAGGAACATGACGCAGGCAGGTGAACAAGGTAAACAGACAGATGAAGTAGAAACTGACAGGGGATGACACAAGCCTATATGTACACAGAGAACTCATAAGGAAACAAGACATCCACTGAGGGTGAAGCAGACAATTAAAAAAAAAAAAGGAAAAAAAACACAAAGGGAGGATGTAAAGCAACACACAAGGAATCTTTTCTAAATTAAGTACAACATAAATGATAAATAAAACCAAACATTATTATATATCCACCTATTGTATCATGATCTGACAGGGTCTGTGGTGATGACTAATAGCACACTCTCTCTGCGGTGTGTTTGTCCTCGGTTGTGTTGTGTATTCAGCAATGTTAGCTCAGAATTGGTATTGGTGCTTTTCATCCTTTGCAGTCCAGAAAATCTTCAACATATATATATAGATGTGACCCTCAGAGGGTCGATGGCGTCACCCATCAGATTCGTCAACACTAGTTATTGGATTGTGTTGCTGAACTAGAAGATCCAAGACATGCGTCCATATTTCCGTTAGATTGTTTTAGAGTTGTCACAGTCGGCCAGAAATTATTCACTGACAAAGAATTAGCTCCTCTGTTTTTAGTTGTTTTTTTTGTTTTTTTTAAGAGCACTAAGAGAGGATGTTTCTTTTTGTATGAGCTTTGGGAGACAGTTTTGCTTGTGATGAGATGTATATTTTTTAATACATTTTCGCCTCACTTGGCCCTCAGTGTTGGATTAATAGATGTTTATATCAGTGGTTTCATGGTTTTTGCATCATCTAGTAACAGAGAACACCGGAAATATCACTAAGAATATTTATAATCTTAAAAATCAATTCAATTAGTTACTCCGAAAAACCAATAAAACCTTGTCCGCAGGGTGTCAATACATCAGATTTATAGATATAAAAGAGTATAAGATAAGCTAGTTAACCTGTAGCCCTCCAGTGCAGGAGTCTCAAACTCAACTTACCTGGAGGCAGCTGGAGGTAGAGTCTGGATGAGGCATCAAGTATTCCACAAAAAAAGGGTTTCAAGTCATAAAAACAAAGTACAGCTGATCTAATTGTCTCAATCTTTATTAATAACAACTCAGAACAGCAATGGTTCTTCAGAACAAAGGCTTCTCTTACCTATTCCTTGCTGCCAGAGACCTGGCAGCGCCTCCTCTTACACAGCTGAGCCACATTTGGCTTGAGGGAGGAAGCAGTTGAGACCCTCAGTATGGCTTGCAGATGCTCATCAGTAAGTTTGGACCTGTACTTTGACTTTTCAAAGTTCATGATGGAGAAGAGCTTTTCACACAGATAGAAAAAAACAAACAAACAAACAAAAACTCATGAATTTGCACTGGGTGACAGGGTACATGTTCCCTCCACCCAGGGCAACAACTAATGCAGAAAAACCGCACTAACGCTAAACTTTGATGTCAATTAGAGGGCCACAAAATATCGTCCCGCGGGCTTCAACTGGCCGCGAGTTTGAGACCCCTGCTTTAGTGACACTGTTTGCTAATGTTTCCATCTGGTCAAGTTACACATATTAAAACACTCACTCATTATAAAAATTGTCTTGAAGGCAAAAAGTGTGAAGCTGCTGATAAAAATGACAGAAAGACACCTTTTTATTCCATAGTAGTGAAAACTAAAGAAGCCAGTATACCAACTAATCACTCAAATAGGCTGATTGCAAACAGAGCAGAAAGGGTTTTTTTAAATTTTATTTTATTGTTATTTTTTGCTGCTGCCAATACTTGTGTTGCATTTTTTTTTTTAAAGTTCCAACAGTAATGTCAATGCTCACTACAATAATACATTTGACATGCAGCCCAAGTGACCCATTATTAAGGTTTAATTTTAGATAGCTTAAACCTGTGCAAAATGAATGACAGCTATTTACTTAACAGCCCAGTTAAGCACCTGGTTGTAAATTCTAAACAAATAAAGTGTCATGCAAATCGCCAATTACTTCCATCTGCGGAAATGAAAAGACTGCTCCGAAGCACAAGGAAGCGAAACGGTAATTTCTTCATTCGGTGAAATGGCAGCGACTTCACCAGCCTTAATTACATTTTGGGAATTCAAATGATGCAGAGTTCAAATGATGAGATGCTATTTTTGCAATTACTGCTACATTCGTGAGTTACGGTAAGAAAAACATACAGACAAATATATGAGGCACATATTTCTTAAAAATATGAGTTGTTCTCGTTTTCCACAAAACTATGTCATTTTTATTCATTGCATTAAGAAACAGGGGGATTTGTGAAAGGCTGTGCGGATTTCTTCCAGACAGCTTAGCGGGATGATTATGATTTAATGCAATATTTGAGAAATATTGTGCTGCTGAAACACCATCTCAACTGTCAAGGGTTTGTCCACAGCTAGTGTGCGAGCTAATGAGCTGCCTCGAAAGCTGTGTGTTTATTCCGGTTTGAAAGTCCGGCTCAGATGTGATGTTTCCAGATGCCCTCAGCTCTTTGTGGATAAGGTCATCCTGTATTGCAATGTGAGCTGGACTCATTTCCATAGCAGTGAAGCCATGGTATTCCTGAGCTCAAGCAAAACAAGTGACCTTGAAAGAATCTATTATGCAGGACCCTATATACAGTATATCCTCAATCAGAGCAGTAATCTAATGGAATAAATGTATAACTTATTTGAAGCAAATTTCAGGCTTTGGATGAAATTTCACAGCTCTCTGCCAATCAGTATGCGTTTCCACAATCAAAACAGCTGAATACCTGATGAAGCATGCAGGCGGCTCAACGATACATTTAAATATTTAAAGTAATTCTGACCCTAACCAGCGAACATAGAAAAGTTTGGTAGAAAAAGACTTCCGTAGTGTTTACTTTCCCCCCAAAGTTAATTTCAAGCAAGTTCTTAGCAGACTTTGTCGACATTTAAAGTGGAGATGTGATGAAAAATGAGAAGAAGTTTAAAAAATGAGTAATGCAGCTGCCTCCTGATGTGACAATGCTTCTTCCTGAATGCAGTGTTTCATTGTGATAAAGAAGATCAGACAAGAAATAATCAAATTAATAAACCAAAAGACCGATGGTTAACGCTCACAAAGCCTTCTAGCGCAGTCTGTCTCATTGTTCTGAAACTCTGTATAGTTTCTCCTCATATCAGCAGCTTTGAAATAAATGATATCACATCATTGTAACTGGAAGAATCTAAGACTTGAAATTGGACCAGCAACAGTTTTTGAACAAATTGAAGATAATGCAGTCTCTGTGCCGCAACTACTAGTATTTCCTGCCCCTATTCAGACATCGACAAAACCTCTGTTAGTGTGTGCTGATGTACTGATACCCTCCCTGCATGTTTATGTACAGTCATGTCTGTACCGAGCAGAATATCTGCAGAGAAGGACGTTTAAAGTGTTGTTTGTTTCAATGCTATTGATAAGAGAGGGGGTGGTGCTTTTCTATTCACGTAAACACAGAGGCTCTTTCTCTGAGTACCATTATTTTTTCAAGCCGTTTGAATCATGCTGTTTTTTATGTGCATGCGCTTCATATGCTTTTGACGCAACACATTCATGTAGCCTGGCCTTGAGTTCCAGCACCTATAAATACACTTTACACTCGCTTGACCTCAATATTCCTGAAGGCACCTCAGAATGAATACATCCTAACATCCCTTTGAATTCAATATTTTCAAAAAAAACAAAGGTTCGTTTCCTTTACAAGAAACTATCACAAGCAAAAGCAGTTAACAGGGAAGAAAAAGCTCAAATGGTTAAACTAGAATCGAATATCCTTCTGACTGTGTCACACAAGCATAACTGCAGGTCTGCAGCTCTTTTCTTTCCAAAGCGTTTGAGTACAGTATACTGTCAGAAAAGCATTTTTGAATGAAAGTAGAATACTTTCATTATGAAAATACATGAAAAAGCTAAAAAAAAAAATCAATATACTTTTATTTGAGTTATGGGTCGATGGAGGACTCTATTAAAGCGTTTATGGGGGTGATGTCATGTGTCTGCAGCAGAGGAAAGTTTCAGGAGGGCCACATACCAAACTGGGTGATCGTTAAAGTGCACAGCTTGTGGTTTTAAAATTTTATTTAATCGAAGAAATAGTGCTTTGGAGTGGAATAAACTTAGTGGTTTTATTCC
Organism: Stegastes partitus; assembly: GCF_000690725.1. Taxonomy (NCBI): domain Eukaryota; kingdom Metazoa; phylum Chordata; class Actinopteri; family Pomacentridae; genus Stegastes; species Stegastes partitus. Next base: position 71,175 of record NW_007580385.1, on the reverse strand, counting down.
ATGTAGGGCAGCTGTGGCTCAGGTGGTAGAGCGGGTTGTCCTCCAGTCGTAAGGTTGGCGGTTCGATCTCCACAGTCGAAGCGTCCTTTGGCAAGACACTGAACCCGAAGTTGCCCCCAATAGCAGGCAGCCCCTTGTATAGCAGCTCTGTCACCATTGGTGTATAAATGTGCGTGTGAATGGGTGAATGAGAAACACATTGTAAAGCGCTTTGGATAAAAGCGCTACATAAGTGCAGATCATTTACCAAATGTTTTCTAACTGACAAGATTTATTTTATATATACATACATTATCTATACATTGCTTAATCCTCCCTAGGGCTATATACATATATACACACATCATTCTGAAAATGAAAGGATTTAGCAATAAATAAAGGTACTGTGAAGAACAGTGTAATACTGAATTAAATAGCATCAACAACAGTCCATTAGAACTGCACCATAATTTGTGGGAAACAAGTGTTTTGCACATGACAGTCAAGTTAAAGGGAGAAGAAGAGAGAGACAGCGAGAGACTTAACTACAGCGTTTGGCTGGTTTCCTAATCACCGATGACAAGTGCCTATACAACAAACAAACAACACAAAACTGGGCAACACCCACTCAGTGGTGCCATCAATCATGTATAACACGGTGTCCTCATATGTTCATCAAAACGATTAGCTGTAGTCATGTTTTACACTTTCTTTGGCATTTTCAGATAACTGTGTTGAGCGTGTCCTCATTTGAAAATGCAGTGTTAAATATATAGCAGCTCCTGTCTACAGATGGATGAACTGACTCATAGATTTTAATGTGTCTTCCTCTGTGAGTCCAAGTTTGCCAAGAGACCAAAAGTGTGAACAGATATAGATAAATATAAAACAACTGATAGACAAGAACAGTGGAACAGCAAAAACAAATACATTCTAAACACCAGCACAAACAATAATGCACTTAAAAGTGTGCTTTGCTAACTTATACGCCAAAAGAAAAGACAAAAAGGATATAAAACCATCAGTAATGGTAGCAGACACGACATAGCGTGGGAGGCTGTTCTATCATCTGGAGGCTGCGACCTCAAACACCAGATCTGCCTCCAGCAACAGCCCTGATTGCAGAACAGCTAAGAGGTCTATTTCAGAGGACCTGGGGGGCCTTGGGGTCGAGCACAAGTGTAGGAGTTCAGGAAACTAAGGAGCAGACAGCCCATTAAAAGCCCTACACACAAACGGCAGAAACTTAAAGATGATCTGACACTGTGCTGATATGTGTGAAGCCAGCCAAAAAGCCCAGCAGCTTTTCTTTATAAGTTTTTGCCAAAATGTGCACATTTTTAGCCTTTGAATTTCTGACACTGTGAGAGAGAGAGGGCTTTCTCAGAGGTTCCACTTCTTTTTTTCAACACCTCCTTTGAGAACCACTTGCAATAATGATACTCCAACAAATCTCGGATTCTTTCTACAAAAACAGCCATTTTGCTATCTGAATAAAAATAAATTCACCAAACTGTAGTTGTTAATCTTCCAATAAACTGCAGCCTTGTAAATATAGAGTGTCCAGTTTAAAGAACATATCACAGAACTCGTTTTGATGCAGGAATAACTGCTTTTATAAAATGATGTATTCAAATAATTCAGTGTACAAGCATTTATATACTAAAGGGATACATCATCAGATCTGTGTAAATACTTGATGACATGTCTCTGAAGTTATTTCATTATTGTTCAAGTTACATATTTCCTAAAAGTAAAGACACTGACGTCAACAAGGGTCCGTATGACTCAGCTCTTAGAAGCTGTGAGGCCATGTGTGGGGTTAATCACATGTACCAGCACACCTGAGCTACAGAGCAGAGAAACCAACTAGATTCACTGAAAAATGCCATCACACCTCAGAGCTTTATTTATAAATCATATACAGAATTGTTCTTGGACTGCTGATAAAGTAGTGTTTACCAACGATTATACAAGCATCTGAGCATTATTTTCAAAACCTTTACTTAATCGTGTAGTTTTATGGAGCTTTAAATTTAATTCTCAAGAGAGACCTGAGAAAAAGCAACATTCGTATGCACGCCGTGTCCCTGACACTGTTCAGCCGAGGACACTTAATTCTCTCCGTAGTACACTTAATCCTCAGTCTTATCTTCTGCAAAAGAGAAAGAAAAAATGTAAAGTTAGGTTTTGAACCAGCATTCTTTTTTACCATAAAATATCAACTTCAAAATTATATGGATGCCACACTGGCTTTAAGGGAGAGTGGTTCCTCTTTTATTCACACTCTTCACCCTGAAGGACTGTTCTGGCTCTTTGTACCTCGGGTGATTGGGTACAAGTCTGAGAAAGTGTGAAAACACTTTATGGTCACCTGCCGTAACCCTAACAATAAAGAAGCCACAATGTCTGTATTGAAGATTGCTATGTTTGTATTACTTTAAAACAATCACATTCATATTGGATGCAGCTAAGCCCTGGATGCAGTGATGGTGTTCCATAAAAACAGTGATTGTTGTGGTAGAACGTCGCACACAGAGAGGCAAGCACTGAGATTAAAGTGGAAAATTCACTGAAAAAAAGCAAACAAGCAGAGCTGCCTCACTGCACAATCCAAAATCTCAGAAAAAAAGTTTTTTTCAGTGTCGGAGGTTGTCGTTGGTTTTTCTCAAAGCGAAGAGGATTAGCGGAAGATGAGGAGAAAACTACGTGAAATGGGCAATGACGAGCTTACAGCTGAAGTCTATATCTGGTGAGTCAGACTATTGTGGCAGAGGTAAAGGCACAAAAGTGGACACTGTCAGAGAAAGACACCTGATTCTTGTGATTACCACCTGTGGCCGCAGCTCAGCAAAGCTTACACAGTGTTGCTTTAAGTGAAGCGGCTCTAATGATTCTCTGTCGGGAAAATCTCATTTCAAAAAGATGCCCACATGAGACAATGCTAACACTCATCCTGTTTTTCATTACATAGTTAATTAGGTTTTTCAAAAAAATATATACATATATATTGTGGTTATTTTGATGAGCTGCATGTCTGAAATAGGAGCGACTTTATAGAACCCAGTTAGGACAATATACAATATGCATCTATGTGTGGTGTCTTTCTTTTTTTTAAATAGGAGCTTCAGTTTTTTTCTCCGTGGACGAAGTAATCATTGTTTAACTTTCTAAGCACACAAGTTTTGATTTCTAATAGCAACAGCTGCAGCGAATGCATATTTGTTTTAAAATGAGAAAGTAAACCCCAGAGACATGTTTGTTTATCAGAATGACAAATGCAAGGAATAATTTATGAGCGAACGAGTTACAGAAGCTGGTAGGGAAAAGGTTAGTGAAGATGTGAATTCATGACTCTCGCCACGCTCTCAGGTCTTTTCTAACATGAAAACCTCCCAACCACAGATTTCTAGTGAGTCAGAGGGAAAAAGAAAAAAGAAAAGAAAGAAAAAAGGCAGGGCTGCTGCAGGACTTTGTCAGCTGAGACACAGACTTTTGGGTCTTCGGTGAACCTTCACACTGCTCTGTTCCAGAAACCACAAATCGTGTTTTGCCCTGTCGCTATATTAAATATGACACCAAGATAAAACAGCTCAGCCCTGTGAGCCTTCATTGTATCCTCTCTTAGATTCTTCAGCAGCTGAGAGAACAGCAGCACAGTGTGGGTCTTCAGGGGAGGCAGACAATCAAGAATAATGAGAATGATCTTGACTCCCTAATCTTACTTTCCTGCAAATTGTGTATCATACATAATTATCAAAATATTTTAATCTGCCTCCAACTAAAATCCCCAAACGAGGAGCATCTAGCAGTAAGTGAAGGCCACGGGCCAACAATGACAGAGTTTCTTTCATGCCGTCGCTATGGCTCGAACACCACATTTGAAAAGGGTGCAGGTGTGCAGCCAATAATAACCCTGGAAACATTTATTACCATATTTAAAAAAAAATTAAAAAGGATGAGGTGTGTGTGCAGAATAATTATTGGGGAATTATTAAAAGTAGTATTCAAATATTCTGTCTCTGTTAAAATGTTCTGACAGCTATAATGAAAATGCCAATTTCAATGGAATAATAGTCCAAGGCTAATTTAAATGCACGTTTCCTGTAAACATGTCTCAAAGCAATTCTGAATCACACATTTAGCCCTCAGTGAGATATTCTGATTATACATATTATATAGCTGGATTTTTATCTGTTTGCTGCTGAGGAATTATCGCCAACAGGTTGCTGAAATGCATAATGGAAAATTATTTCAAAAATACTTATTATTTACCATTATCCTATTTGACAAATATTTCCTCACTTCCACTTTATTCTCAGTTTTCATTCTTATGTTTATAAGATGTGAGTAATACTGGATTCAGCTCCAGTCTTTATCTGGGTCCATCTCCAAAAATAGCAGCGCTCCGAGATACCACATACAGACATTTTAATACAGAGAAAGGGCTTAGAGCTGTGATGAGTTATGGCGTCATCTTCAGATGTAATTTAACACTGAGGATGCTTAGCGAGATAGAGTGTTATAACGCTAATTTACACCATTAGTGACACACACAATGATGTGACACTACAAAAAGAAACCCAACTTTTCCTGACCTACTGTAATGAACCATCAGATTGATGATAAACTTTAATACATCTGTTAACTGAATCTAATTCATCAGCAACAAATGTAAGGAAGAGAGCTTTGTTATGTGAGTGTTGCCTGATGTAGCTCAGACTTAAGATTCATATCATGTTTCTTTACAGATGGGAAGCATATGAGAAACCAAGAATGTTGTCATGGTCATTAAAAGAAATGTGTGGACAATCCACCCACATAGAGAACAATATGTAATGTACAAAGCTGTTTATGTGCCGCATCTACGCTTAGCAACAAAATGTGCGTGCATGTATGGAAATATCTACACTGAGATGTGGTATTGATTGCACACTGGGAGAACATAGCCTTTTGATTTGAAGTCTCTAAAGTCAGAACATTTTTTTTGAATCTGCACCATCAGGATAAATGTAATCTTCCTGCAAGACGCTGTCAGGTTTCAGACAGTGAGAGCTCAGTGAGATGGTGATTAATGTCTGTATTTCAAAGAAATTAATGAATAAGACTTGTCATAAATGTTGGAAAAATATGAGATGAGGCTTGAGGCTCGTAATGAGTCACTTCAGTGTATTTTTAAATTGTATTCCCAAACCATTGGCACTGCACTCACCGCCCTGCTGGCGATCCTCTCCAGTCAATATCAAAACCACATTAAGACCATTACAAAGTCAGCTGACCATCGCATGAAGAATATTTCCAGGATGAAAGGACTTCTGTCTCAACAGGACCTTGAAAAAGTGGTCCATGCATTTATCTTCAGTCGATTAGATTACTGTAACTGTGTCTTTACAGGTCTGACTAAAAAGTCCATAAAACAACCGCAGCTGATCCAAAACGCTGCTGCTAGAATCCTCACCAAGACTAAAAAAGTCCATCACATCACCACAGTTTTGAGGTCTTTGCACTGGCTTTTGGTCTCTCAGAGGATGGACTTTAAAACACTTTTGTTAGTTTATAAAGCTCTGAATGTTTTAGGGCCCAAGTATATCAGTGACCTCCTTTTACCATATGAGCCGTCCAGATCACTCAGGTCCTCTGGTTCAGGTCCAGAGTCAGAACTAAAAATGGAGAAGCAGCTTTCAGTTTTTATGCTCCACATATCTGGAACAAACTTCCAGGTTTGCAAACTCTCAGCTCCTTTAAATCAAGGGTAAAGACTTATTTATTTACTGTTGCCTTTGATTCATGACTGTCTTAATACCAGCACTGCGCTGTCACTTCAACTTTTAAATTGATTTTATTTATCCCTCTTTTATCTGAGTTTTAATTTCTTTGTTTTATGATCATAAAATTTTGATTTAACTGCTTAACTTGTTTTATTTCTATGATTTTAACGCTTGCTTTTAATGTCCACCTTTTAAATCATCTTCATAATTAATTTCTTTGCCATTATGAAGCACTTTGAATTGCCTTGTGTATAAATTGTGCTGTATAAATACATTGGCCTTGCCTTGTGAATGATGTGTAACTGCCCCAGTGGGTCGATCACCCTAATTAATTCATTTGTCTGTCTGTGTCTTACAAATAACCAATAAAAACTGTTAGAAATGTTGCTAAAACGCATAAAAGGAAAGAATTAATGCACAGTCTTTAATTCTGTTTGGGGACATTTGTGAATTCTGCATTTGCTTTAAACTTATTTTCTTAAAAAGTACCAGGACACGTGTAATATTGTATATTGTGGTAAAAAAAAAAAAAAAAAGGAGGAATGACTCAGACAACATGCTATTTGTGTGGGTATGCAGATCTACATGGAAGTCTTGCACTGAAAAACAAGAAGCAGACATCTTTCTATGGCGAGCATAACAATAGGTGATGAGAGACAGCAAGAAACTCCCATCCAGCCAGATGTATTATTAGAATGGAAGAGAACTGATTGTAAGGCAGCAGGTTATTTGTGGGCCGCACAAGATTTGCTCTAAGATCCATCAGGCCATCTTCACCTCATTTCTTACATCCAGATATAAACAGATCGCATATCGATCCTGCTGAATCCGACCACAGTGAAATCTGATCAAATTTCACTGTCTCCTTGTGTTTGATTATGTTTATGGAGAGTGTGACTTCTGTCAAATAAATGAATGAAAACCAAACAAGGGAACAAACATCTCTGTGAATAAACAAATGCACTGAAATGCACATTTATGCGCAGTCATGCAGCAAAACATGAGGAGGACTCAGGTGACTTGCACACAGAAGAGCACTGCTGCTACACAGAATGACTTAAAAAAAAATAAAAAAAAACTTGTGGAAAGACAAATTGCAGGGCAAGACAGTACCATGAAAAAAAGCCTCTTTCCAAAATAGTCACAGGAACTGAGGAGTAGTCAGTTCAGAGTGAAGACAGATTGAAAAAGTGCATTTTCAGACAATTTTCGCTCAGTGGAAACAGGAGCAAACTGTTATTATGTTGTTCTTTACAAGATAGAAAGGGAGACTGAGAACATCAGAGTGTCTCTCTTCAAGGTAGCAACAATCTAATGAGTGTCATGGTTTTATTGTTACCACTTCCTTGATCAGTTGCTTCAGTATGTGACACTGTTTTATTGTTTTGTTTTATTTCTGTTGTTCTCTCAGCCTCGCTCACATTCTCTCTGTTTTCATCGGCTTATTTTTAGACTCGTCAGGAAGTCGACTTTGCCTGTTAACACCATGTCCTAATATTGACACTATTACTAACCTGAACTTGTTCGCTGTGGGAAAAAAATAAAAAGTTGTGTGAAAGTTGGAGCAGTGCAGCTGAGACACAGAGAAAAGACAGTGTCTGGCCTTCTGAAACTGACACATACACATTGTAGGTTCATCACAGTATTGGAGTTGAGTAGAGCTTACAATCAGATCATGTAAGGCTCCGTACAAAGTCCTGTTTTGGCTATTACACATGAAAGTCTGCACCACCGGGGGTCAGCACACATGGCAGCTGCCTGGTTTGCAGGTAGTGGGCCAACATGAGCCGAGGAGTCTCCCGGTCTTGCTGTTATTAGACCTTGGTGCTCGCCACTGCTCACAACATAAGCACATAATAACTAAACAGCAGGAGACATAGTCAGGGTCAGGCCTATTATCATGGGCTATGATTAACAGGCATGCCAAGGTCTGTTTGTGATCGTCACATAAATACAATTTATCCGAGGCAAAATGAAATTTTGCTACAACACAGGGCCTCCGTCTTCCTGTCCAGGGTGAAGTTGTCCAATTCCTTAGTTCCTGATTTGGTCTTTGAATCTTAGTCTGGTCCCTTGCCTTGGATTGATGTGTCCATTGGAGACCCTACTCGGGGAAATAGCACATCATAGCTCCTAGGATCACAGGGACCCACAAACCACCTCCTCACAATGAGGTGGCCATCCTTTGAGGGTTACAACCCTAATCTGTGATAATGAACTAGTGTAGCTAGGGTAGTGACTGAAAGAATGACAACAGTCTTAGAGATAGGGTGAGGGGCTTGGAGGAGAGTTGGTGCTCTCTAATGCCACAAGGAAAAAGGCAAAAGGAGCAAGCTGAGGTGGTTGAGGCATCGGATTAGGATGCCTCTTGGGTGCCTTCCTTATGCACTTTTCTAGACACGTAGAACTCAGGGAAGACCGACTGGAGGGATTATGCAAGGGTACTTCAAGAAGTTATGGCCTGACCTGGAAATGTTGGGCTATAAAGCCTTGTATCACTGTCCACAAAAACAAATGTTTTTGTCTTTGAAAACCACAAACTGTCATGCTGTTACTCCAGAACAATTTGTCCATCCACACAGCGCAGGTGGCAGCCAAACTTTGAACTGTTGCCCCAAGAACTTCACTCACCCGCCCTGGCTAGAAGTCAGACGGTGCCACCTGTGTTGTGTGGACGGACAATTTCCTGGAGCAACAGAACTCCAGCTCAAAGCGTTCCTCTCCTTGCAAATAAATGATGACATACATTTAAGTTTTAGTGAACAATGATATAAGGCTGTATAAGGAGTTATGAACCCCCTGGAAGGTGTTGCTGGGAAAAGGGATGTCTGGAATGACCTGCATTGCTTGCTGCAACCGTGAGCTGCTCTTGTAAATTTAATTGGTCATGGGATGACGTAAAAGAAAAATAAGTCAGAAGTATGACGTATCAGCAAGTAAGATAAATGCGTGTGTAGTGGGAGCATCTGTGTCTGGGCAAGTTTGGTATTTCCAGATGGCCCTTGAACACACTGTCAGAATTAGGTCAGCTCCTCCCATGGCCCAGCCCTTGATTGAGGGTATTTAAAGCACCTGTGGCAGCATGGCTGCCCTTTTGTCTCTGCTTGAGTGCCACATGGGTTCCTTGTGACTCGGACGTAGGTGTTGTTGTCAGGATTGTTGACAGGGTTTTGACTGTTTCAAGGTTTGTTTATTCATTTGCACATGATGATGACATTCATTTGTTTGACAGTCTCTCTTGCCTCGTATTGGGGTCTGTTTGGCTGAGGTTTATGCCAAGTTTGCCTGCCTTGGCGTAATGTGGATGTTGCTGATTTCCTTCATGTCTGTATAACAAAGACCGTTACACCATGGCATATTTTATTCAGTCATTAATCAGGGTGACCGTTAAAGGCAATTTGTTATAACATGTAATGACCATGTTATAATAACCATGTTGTAATAACCATGTTATAAGCCTGTTATTAACATGTAATGTGTTTTGTTGTGTTGTAGGATTTTATCAGCTGCTGTTTTGCCTTTGTTTGCTTTTGTTTGCCTCTATTTGTCCTTGTTTGTCTTAGTTTGGCTGTGTTGGCCTTTTGTTGTATTTTAGGTTGAACAAACTGGTTTTGTGACAATTCCCATTTCTATTTTTATTTATTTATTTATTTAACAGGGACAATGCATTCATACATGGTACAACAATGTTGCAACTGATGTGGTGCACAAAGAGTTTATAGCTAATGCTAATTCGCAATTCCAGTCCCTGGCTGGGCCTTTCTAAAATTTACAAGACAAACTACATTTGTCATTCACTCATTCTTTCATTTGTCCACCCTAGTGGACAAGGTTGCCGGCTGGTGGTGGAGGTTGGGCGTTGTGTGGTTTTCCTTCACAGATTTTAGTGGTAAGAGCACTGGGGCACCTTATCTTACACCGGTGTGGTAGTCATTACAGATTGCTGTGTGCTCACGAGTGGTTGGTGGTTTTTCACTCCTGGACATTTAAATAATTGGCCACCTCTCTCCCCCCCACTGGTTTCCATCCACTTTATTGTTAAATAGAATTAAAAAGAAATAAATATCTTTGTGAAGGTCATTGATTTGATTTGTTTTGTACTGTTTTTTAGGTTGCTCTTTCCGCAGACACTCCAGAAATCAAGCCACCTATCAAACATTCCACCACATATTCAATAAACCCCAATTTCTTTGGATTTGAACCACATCTCTGTCTTTTCTCAGTGAATGAACTTATGTGACCTATGTGACTACTGTGGTAGTTTACATTGAACTTGTAGTTCCTGGGGTGAGAGTCCCCAGGTGGCCTTGTCAGGGTTCTTTAGATACTGGTACAGCTCACTTAATATTCTCTCCTACGCCCCACTCCCCCCTTTGGTCTATCCTCACACATGGAACACAACAAAGAAGACAGACAGAGATGTAAACAGAAGCAACAAAGCTGGGAAGCACTCAATTATGTACAATATGCACAAGTATATGGCTCTTCGTATTTATCGTAAAGCCTTCATGATGTTGATCGCAATGAAAAGCTACAAAACAATATACACAGTGAGTCACAAAGGCAGCTCATCAAAAACACAGTGAGCCGTACAAAAACACACCACACGTCGTCCTCTCAAAGTTTAGGAGTTTGAGATTTTATGTTTGCGCTGACTATTTATACACAAATGATTCTTTCTGAGTTTATCATCCAGCACTCCTTCAGATCTTCTCTTTACCTGGTGTTCACAATGGAAGCTGACATGATTCGTGAGCAGCGAGAGAATAAGAAGCAATGCGTTGTGTCTGATTAGTACCTTCTGAAATGTATTTCCATACTTGAATCCATTGTTAGCAACATTACAATTAGTGTCACTTACCTCTCAGTTGCTGAATGCATTCCCGCTCATTGCAGATCACTGACCCTGCACCAGGAGAAGCAAACAATAGAGTAGAAATGTTGACACTGGAGTGATTTCCTTTCTCTAGGAATACATCAGATAATAATTATATTTCAAGTAAATTACCCACTGATATGGGTTTTTCAGTAAAGATACGACCATGGTGCTTTTCTTTGTTGTTTTTCTCTAACTTGTTTTTGTTCATCTGTGTAATTTAACCAGTTTTGATTCTATTTATCAGTAGGGACATAAAGATAACAATCTTCCTGCTCAAAATATAAAGACATCCTGATGGTCAGTCAGAATCAGGGAAGGCTAATTCAAAAATGACATCAAGCGATGGTGAGCCCCTTCATTCCCCCACATTTATTTGAGGGAAATCAGGTCAGCGGTCTCTTCGACACACAGATAAAAACAGTCCGTGATGGTGCGCTGCTCTTGCACTGATCAGTGTAACTTTGGAAAAAGCTGCTGTGAGGTTGCAAATAATATCCAATCAGCGGTGCTTGTTAATCCGCACTTGGCTCACAAAACATGAATGAAATAAATAGTGCAGTGCCTTCACTTCCATCAGTGTCATTCTGAAAATACAGGAATCATGATGTGTGATGCATCAATCATAGCTGCTATCGTCTCTACCGCTGACACAAAATATACATTTTGATAAATACATATCTGTATGCAACATGTAGCATCCATAAAAAATGAATTGTCTTATAAGTTATTGCTGTGGCGTCAGGATTGTAAGCATAAGCTTTATTTAATATTCAAAACTATTGTTTGACCGTCTTTAGACCACATTGTTTTTTTGTTTTTTTTAAGTAAAAAGACAGAAAGAAGCTTGATTTCAATAGTTTTCATCAGCATCTAATTATGGTCCACAATTCAAATGTGTGCCTTGGTATGATTTGTGTTTTAGAGGGAAGATGTTCTCCTAATATCTCATTTTTCTGTTCTGCTATGGAAGAATGAAGTCAAATTTAACAATCTGACATTTAGAAAAGCAGCTTATTTTTTCTGTTCCTACTGCAGACCTGTGACCTTTTCAAACTTACCATAAGGTGACATAAGATAGAGATTCATTTTTCTTGTGTTTTTTTTCCATTGAGCCTCCGCTGTCAGAATCCCATCACCGCCCACATTCATTCAGCTTGGCCTCCATTACCACCCACAATCATCCAATAATCCAATCCTAACTTTGCCCACAGCCCGCGCAGTTTGAAACCAACCTCCAGGAAAAAACTTAATAGTGTGAATCTAAGAGACGCCGGTTTTTGAATCAGTGGGGCAGATGATCAACATCTTTACCTCCGGATCCGATCGTGCGTAAAAGTCTGCGTTATTGTCGCGGAGCGTCTTTTGCTGTCGGTGTCAGCAGCAGGAATGGACGTGGATTGAGAATTTCCTTGTTGGAGTTTCCCAGGAGTTGTCAGTGAAGCCAAGGCTGACCTTTTACTGACCGACTGATCCATGGCACCGTGAGTAAACATTATGCACACTGTCACTGTTGTTGCGCTGCGCTGAGAGACGCTATTTGAGTTGTTAAATGTTCGATTTCCTGTTTTGGTTTTGGTATTGAGAGATATCCGGAGCGGATTTTTACCAGCCTGGATTGGATTTAGAATTGCAACTCCCATATAATAGTAATTTTTATGGCACATTTTAAAAACTGGGGTTACAAAGTGCTTCATAAAGCATTAAAATACAGGAAACATTGGATAAAACTATCAAAGAAATAAAACATCTGTTAAAAAAAAAAAACATTGCAACCTTAAAAAGACAGACAACCAAGCATCAGAGCAGGTACAAAAAATTCTAAAAATGTGTATTTAAAAGCTTTTTTAAACTGAGGAACTGACTGAGCTGTTTCCACAGACTTGAGGCTAAAACAGTAAAAGCACAATTCTCACTTTGAGTCTGGATCGTGGGATATTTGGCAGTGAGTGGGTTTCAGATCTCAGGGGTCAAGATTAAAAAGTGATCAACAGAGTTCTGTATTGTAGTGGGAGGCAGTCTAATTCAGTCTTGCTGCTGAGTTTGGAACCAACTGTAACCGGGTAGCTGCTGTGTTGTTGAGGCAAGTGAATAAAGAGTTAGAATAGTCCAGGTTGAAGACAATTAGGCTCAGTTATGTTTCTGGAGAGAACTGGTTTAATCTTTGCCATGTTTCTTAAGTTGTACGTGGCACCAGAGTCCAGTGTGTTGGGGAATGTTGAGGTTGCAATCGAACAGGATTACCAAGTTTGTGATCTATTGATTGAAAGTGGTCCGAGGTGGGCGGTGATGCTGTAGGAAGTCTTCATCAGTTCCCATTGGTTGCCGGTTTGTTTTTGTAAAGATACTTTCTAATTGCTGAATTGAGTTGTGGTCTGTTTTTATAAGCATTGTTGTTTTGTTTTTGTGTCTCATTTTCCTATTTGTCAGGACTTGACTCTGTCTGGCACCTCTCATTACGAATTACCGTCAAACCCACCACAGTACGTCTATAAAAGTTTGTAGGCGTAAAAATAAAGGCTGCAAAAACATTAGTTTAGCTTCACCATCCCACTTGATGACCTCTCAGTTTTACAGGCCAGTAAAAGATGTATTAATTCAAGGAACCAATAGTATAATTTGTGTAATTCTGGCCTTTCACTGTGGGCTGACACACATTTAGAGCAGATGTCTCTCAGTCCAACAGGTTAATTTACTTTTTGGAGGTGATTTTGCAAACGCTGAAATGTCTCAGCCACAAACAAAGAACACTAAATGTTCTTTTTGCGCGCTCAGCATCTGAGGAACAATTGGCGAATATATACAAGTCAGAGCGTTGTGCAAACTGTAATGCTGAGAATAGCTGCAACTTAAAGACCAAAACCAACAAACAAGAACCGGATGGGTTTTATTGCTGCGTGTTGTGCTTCCGTGCACCCAAAGCACGGCCAGTGTTTACATCCTTCCCTCCTGTGCTCACATATACTGCATTTTAATTTAGCCCAATTCCCAATAAAGCTGTTCTCATTTGCATATTTTATGTTTCCATTGTCAGACAATGGAACAAGTATGAAATTGTGACTGAAATGAGGCTCATTAAGACTGGCAGTCGTTTCGGAACTTCTGATCTGCTGCTCTGCACTGCTAAAATACTGATTTTATAATCGCAAATGTGTCTGACAAACTCACACTACACATACATTTCTAACGACAAATGTGTTGTGAATTTAGAAAAGTAAGACGGAATGGAAAGTTTTGGTCTAATATACTTATTTACATCAGCTGCCATGCGGTCAGCTGTCTTGATCACAAATGCAGAGAGACTCTTCTTCCTGAAGGGGACGTGGACAACAGCGACTCAGCTGCATTTAAAGCTACAGACACTGAAACAGCCTGTCTAGAACAAGACTTAAACAGGGGTTATACAGATGTGGTGAAATGAAACACCTTTGCAGTATTTTTTGCATTCTGAGGAATGAGAGATTTTCAGTAATTCGCTGAAAAGTGGCACAATGTAGTAACTTTAAAAATAGAAAATAATCTTTAAGTTGATGACTTATAGTGAATGCCGTGCCGTAATATGATTTTGTTTTATTTAAAAGAAGGCTGCACAAAAGGAGTAAGTACATTAAGACAGAATGATACTGTAAATACAGATCCAGGTGGAAACAGGAACTTCGAAAAAAAACAACAGACAGCCTTTGATTGTTTCATATCCATAAGTCACACTGTCTAAAACCTTGTGTTCGGTTCTATAATCAGCAAACACAATCTAATATGCTGCAGTCTCTATCATTGAAACAATCTCTTTTATTCCACCCATTTGTCACCAGCTGTTGTGTTTTTTGTGTTCATTTCAGTTCGCTGCATTTCACTGAATAATTAATGAGCTACTGTTTATTACTGATGGCCAAGGGGCGAGTTGGTGAAGAGACTGAATCATATTGTGATGAACTGATGGTAAACACTACAGACTGATGGGTCGGCTGTGGCTCAGGTGGTAGAGTGGGATGTCGCCGGCCCCTCCACATGCCCAAATGTCCCAGTTGCAGCCTGCAGCTCTGCCGCCGATAGTGCATGAGTGTGTGTTGTGAATGGGCAGATTAGAAACCCCGTTAAGTACTTTGTAAAATCGCTAAGGTCAACAGTTGAGTAATGTATAAATAAATAACAACTTTGCTGTCCTGGGATAAACGTGTATTGCAGCAGACCGATAATAGTGAGTGGGTTGAAACAAAGCACTCTAGATTTGTATTCCAAACAATATTCTGCAATCCAACAATATTCTTCCACTGACTATCCTGACTCATCGTATGCGTTTTAGGCCTTGTGCGTGTCATTTAACACAGTTCAAATGACAAGAGATGTCTTGGAAAACACAGTGATGAAACGGTTAGCTGCTGCTAATGATTGGGGTGTTGGTCATCCCCAAGTCATTAGAGACCACATGGTATTACATGACACGTAAATAGCCAAAAATGTGACTTGATGTGTCATTTATACACCGTTTCATGGAAGGGTTATTGCAGATGACTGATGTGCAGTCTGTACACCTTTATACAATACTTGGGTTTGGTGAGTCTGATGATAGCACACCTTTGATATCTTTTGTGTTGTTTCACTTCAGTGGCAGGCTCTGAATTTTTTTTCTTGTTTTCTTTTGAGCTCAGGTCATTGAAACTTGTGTGTTTGCTCCCACTTTGTAGTGTTCTTCATGCGTCGCCGTTGGTGCAAAAGTAGTCATCAGCAGTAGCAAACCTTGTACTCTTTTCTATCGACACACATCTGTCTGTGACATCAGTAACCTTGTCTGCTCATGAGCTATATAGCTCATAAAAAAAGGTTATTTATACAGAAAGAAACCCTGAACATGAAAACGGATTTAAAAAAAAAAAAAAGAAAGAAAATACAACGGCATCAGCCTGAGTCACAAGTGCAGCAACTAAGTAGTGAACAATCCAGTCGGCCCTTTGAATGGCAGAAGCCCGAGACTCAACCCAGTTACATAAAATGAATGAGCAGCATTAGAAAGGGCTAAATCCACAGAAAGTTACACTCCTCATGGACTGTTGACTCTCTTCAGCACCATTAGATCTTCAGAGCCCCTGAGAAGGAGAGTTCTAGGAGTTTTGTGTTGGCACATCTGACGTGTCGGAAAGTCTTTATGCCTGAGAGGTTTCTACAAACTTCTGTCTTGAATGAGAAAGATAAGCTTCTATAAAACTAACTACACTGAACAGAAATATGGATGTGGTGTGGAAATTGTTTTTTTTTTTCTGACTTACAGAAAAAGATAAAAAATGTAATTTCTTTTGTTGTGGTAAGAAGCAGGTTCGCTGGTTGTGCACAAGAAAGTTTTTGAGCTGTTCAGACAAATTCTGGAATAATGAGTCAATCCCAGTCAGATGTGGACGATGTTCAGATGGTGTGATCAGCACACAGACACTCCTTTGACTTATAAAGGTCTCTTTAGAGGGCATTATTATTCAAGTGACACAGTGACACAGGTGACAGGAGAAAGATGAGAACAGGCTGTTGAATCCTGGTACTTCAGTTAGGGCCTTAACCAGACTCTTGAATTTCCACAACTCCACTTTTTGTTGTCTAAGAAATCGTCTCATGATAAGACAGACAACAGCCACATGTTGCTCTGGATGTCAGACAACGTAATCCTGTCCCTCAAAATGTCCACCAGCTTCACCAATTCCTCCAGGAAGAGAGGGACGACGTTGCACAAACCAACATCGACAACTTCATTAAGTCTATGCTGGATGTGTGACTCATTACTATGACCCCACTCTCAGTCTGCCTGTATCATGATTAATATAGGGCATGCTTGTTTGTTTCATGGCATCCATCCTGTAGTAGAGACGCTGCGTGTTGGAACACTTGTGCCTCTATGTTAAAAAGAATGAACAGAATTGAATAAAATATGACATGCTGCATTTATATTTTTGGTCAGCATTGGTTACTGTTTTATTCAAGTGTTTACTTCATAAGCTCAGACTTAGTGGCTTAAAAAGAACATTACAAAGTCATCATTGCATCAGAGAATAAAACGTACCCGTAGAAATAAACAATACACTTTGGATGTACCAATGAAAGGCGTAACCGGGTTCAGTGTTGCTGGATTTGACTGACACTAAATTAAAAGTACCCAGCTGTCAGAAAATAGATCTTCTTTGTTTGTCTGTATTATAAACATAGTGCACTGTCCAATGTGATGTGTAATATCTGAACAAAATATCACACACAGACCTAAAGTGGTCACACACACTCTGTGCACCTGCAACTTGACAACCCACAAATGGACATGACAGGACTTGTCTTGTGGTGCCAACACATAATTTGCCCCTACAGAGTCGCCTGGACGCGATCTGCAGGTCAATATGACTGACAGGATAAAAAAAGAAAAAGAAAAGAAGAAATCGTTGAGGAGACGTGCCTCCAGTCGTGTGTTTGCCAGTTTCTTTGTCAATATTTTCCACTTGTATTCTTCCACTCTTGGGTTTCTCGTAGCCTCGTTCAGCAGGATTTCATGAGTGTGTCCTTGTTTTGCTTGAGTCATGCACACATTTGTTTCAAACTGTAAAGAAGGACCTTTAAACAGCTGGTCATCAACCTGACTTCTGTTTCTGTCCTTACACTCTCTGCTTAAGGGTTTAAACCTGGGGTGTAAATAAGCTTTAAGTTCAGCGAGCAGGAGGCAATGAAAGATCTCAGACGTGGAGTTTGTTTTCCATTTTGTAGTATGAAAGAATAAGCGCCCTGTCAGTCCGTGACTGTAAATATTAACTCACGGTACAAAACGCTCTCTGTGCATACAGGAGCTTTTTCAGGTGTAACACAGCAGGATGGTGTTAGAAAAGTACTGCTACTTTAGCTGCTGCTGTGCAGGGCAATTTTGCTCTGCTCTTTTTTCCTTTACGGCTACTGCATGATGATAAAAGTTTCTTTAAAAAATTAAACTTTAATGTATCTTTTACAGCTCTCTTAGCTGCTCAGAGTAAACTGAAACATTTGTGCTTTGCAGCCAGTCCTCTCAGATGGCCTGTGCTTTGATATCATAATTCAGCATCATTCTCAAATGTGATGTCTCACCAACAGAGCAGTCATGCAGGGGTGGATATCTGAAGTGGCATCCCTGTGACAGATGAGATATCTGCTGCTAAGTTTTGGTTTAATAATGTCGCTCAGCGATAAGATGCCCTTGAGAGGGACCTGCCAGGATTACTGACCTCGTCATTCACTGTAGCAAGCCATGTGCGCTCCAGGTCACTAATGAGTGTTTCACTGTGAATACCTAAACATGTACTTGTCATCCTGTCAATTTGTACAGGTTCAGCAAGCGCGCCCTGCTCACCGCTCAGAATGCTGCTCTAGACTTTTAATTTGTCTCCGCGGTGAGGGAGGAGATTCATAGTATTCACTCATGTATCCGTGACAACTTGTAGTCACGATGTATGATCCATCCATCCATCCATCCATCCATTATCTATACACCGCTTAATCCTCACTAGGGTCGCGGGGGGCTGGAGTCTATCCCAGCTGACTTTGGGCGAAAGCAGGGGACACCCTGGACAGGTCACCAGTCTATCACAGGGCTACACTTAGAGACAGACAACCAAGCACACTCACATTCACACCTACGGACAATTTAGAATCACCAATTAACCTCAACATGTTTTTGGACTGCGGGAGAACCCGGAGAGAACCCACACTGCACGGGGAGAACATGCAAACTCCACACAGAAAGAGCCCAGGTGTCCTCACCAGGATGCAAACGGGGGATCTTCTAGCTGCAAGGCGACGGTGCGAACCACTGACCCACCTTGCAGCCCTGTATGATACACAGTTTCACGATATTAAATACTTAACAAATTAAAGTTGAATTCCAATAATTTCAGCAGAGTCATAACGCTGCTGTACTCTGCTTTGTCGTAATTAAAGATGAAGAGCATCCAAGAGCTCTGTGTGTGCGGAATGTGTGGCATGATAGAGCACAAGTGGTTCACATCTGTAGTCCTGAAACGTTCATTTTCACTCCCAATGACACTTTAATGTCCAAATAACAAATATCTATCTAAGTGAGGCAACTTTTCGAGGCTAAGCAGCCTAATTATGTGCCACAATAAAGTCACGCCAGAGATTAACTAATGATGAATGATGAGAACCAGAAATATCTTGATATGATTCCATCTTTTAACATCTCTTGAACAATGCCCCCTCGGTTGATATAATCCTCTGTCTGCTTTCATCTTACAAATTCCTAAGAACGACTTTGAGGAAAAAAACACTTTTTTTTGGCAGTGAACACAGAGGAGGACATGAGCTTATGATGGCTACGAGGAATGTTAAGTCCCACTAAATACCCAATTAAACAAAAAGCGTCAGATATCGCGCGCTGCTACCAAATGGTGCTCTTTGTCATAGCTTTTTAAAAATTCTCAGCTAGTCAGAGAAAATTGGCTTATCAGGGGAGCATTGTTCGTCCCAAGGTTGGCAGTAGTTGTACAATGGTTCCATCTCAACTCTGATTGCAAGAGCTGCAGGATTGGTTTCTCCAATGATTGTCAAACCAGGACAATTTTTGATCTCTGTGGTCCAGTGAGCTGTAAAACCCGCTGGCTAAATGAAATATTTTGAGGTTTTAATTTGGGGTTTTACGCTTTTTGCCAGTGGCTGTAGAAACGAGAGCGGAGTGAGGTCACTGTGGGGAAAAATATTTCAGCTCCTCTTTGGTGGAGGTGATCAAACCTCATTCTTGATCTTGGAAAGAGCAGATAATCAGAAAAAAAAAACAAACATTTCACTGCAAAATCTGTCTAGTTGCTGTTCTGAAGCGTTTGTATCCAAGTCTGTAATTCAAAGATGTTTAAATTTCCACCTGGGTGAGAAGTCGGTTAAGTACCCAGAAACTGTTTGTTTGAAAAGTGACAACCACTGGGAAAATGCACCATTTGCTGAAATCATTTTCCCAACAACCTTTCTGACAGCGACAAAAGAGAAGATGCTGTACAATTGCATTCCTGACTTCTGAAAAGAATACAGTCAATATTTCAAAAATAGAACTCGATGAAATGTAATAAACGGAGCCCTTATAGTCACTGAAGGGGTTGTAGTCTTTTAGTTTTCCCAGTTGAAATCAATTTATTACACCACAAATGTGCATGAGCATCACCGAACAGTGACGACAACAAAAAAGGCAGAATTTTTATTCAACAAATAAACACATTGCAAGTACACATGACAACATATTGCATAACTTGCAAAAAATGTGCAAATATTCTAATATCTCTGCAGATTTTTTTTTGATAACTTATCAATACAGATTTGAAGTTTCAGTGTTTTTAATTATGTGCTTTTCTTGGTCACAGAAAAAACACGATTCACAACATAATTAGCTAATAACACTAACACTGACACCCAAACGGCATGCTGAGTCATGGATATTTTACAGAGCATTGCCTCCGCTGTGGTTGGAGTGTAACACGGTAAATACAGAGCTGACCTTTGACCAGTTAAACAGTCAATAACTCATAAACAACAAACTGCACAGGTACATTCAATACAGATTTAAAAGGCTGTCATGGTCAGTAATAACATTCATTGTTGGAATGAACCAAAATTACTCATTTCATATTGCACACATAACACCAGGAATGACAGCTGAGAGCAGTTTTTAGTCAATATAATGATCGGCAGAGGAACTTGTTCAAAAACTAACACAACAAATATAGTAAAACTGTCAGTAAACAACAACGACAACAAAATCACCCCCACACAACCTTTAATTTTTATCAGTGTGGCACTTATTTTTTCTCACAGATAATTTAAGCCTAATCAGTCATACATATAATTTGTTTTACAGGAAATCATACAATAAATTATAAGATTTACTCACTAAAACCCAGAAGCTGAGCGATGTGTGTCTGTGTGACACTGATTAAAATCAACTGATTGTCAATCAAGATTCTTTTTTTTTAAGACCGCTGTTGCAAAGAGAGACACTGGAGCAAATGGCTCGAAGGCAGTTTCAATGAATTGTACGGAAACTTCCAGTTGATTTATCATCACTTCAACCTGAAGCCTTGAAACCTTACCTACATGAGTGATCGGCAGATCAGAGGGGTGCACTACAAAGTGTGTTTAATGGGGCAGTTGAGCCTAAAGTTAGCGTTTTCAGTGGCCCTGTATTTAGATCTCCATAGTAATTTATGCTGCACAGCTAGCCTGGCATCGATGAGGTTGTGTTCAGAGGTTGGTATTTAAACATGTCGTAAGAGGCTCCTCTGCTTCACCACCCTTTCTCCTTTCTTTTTTTTGTCTGACAATGTTCCTTATGAGTGACGCAGACTGTCAGTTGAGAGAATAATACATGTCTGGAAACCTGTTGAGCCGAACATCATTACCACTGAATGAAGCCGTGCAGCTACAGCAGAGAAACCGCATGTGTCGCGTTGCCACAGGAACCTACATGAATTGAGCCGCTGATGCAGAAAATGCAGAAATATGTTTTTATGTTTGGTGCTGATTTGCTTCCAAGTCCAGCTAATAAAACACTGATTAGAAACCTGATGAGACTGTTGGTATGTATCACAGAGAATATTCTATCAGTGACATTATCTAACCTCTGATTTGGCCAAAAAATGAAGGGATCTCAACATATACTTTGTTATGGAACACTGTCAGACCAAATCCACTTCACATGCAGCAGTTCTGGTAGAAATAAGCATCTACATTTCTTTTTTTACCAGCACTCCTCTTTTGTGGTAACTGCATTGTTGCCTAGGGTGACCAAACGTCCTGTTTTCCCTGGTTCCTGGTTGTTTTTTATGAAGTGATGATGTATTGAAATTATAAGACCTCTTTGAGTAAACCTCGAGTATCATCTGAGGATCTCGTCGAGTGTCCTGGTTTTCGGTAATCAAAATATGGCCACCCTATTTTTGCCGTAGTCATTTTTTACATTCTTCAAAGCTCTCCAGTGTAACAGCCAGTTCCTCTTGACAGGAGTGATTAGGAATGAATGAATTCTGATGAAGAAAACCTGGATTCACAAAGCAACTTGATACCCATGGTAGTGTTACGTTTATCTCTGATTGGGGTTTTAGGTTTTGCTGAGTTAACTCAATTAAAAAAAAACCTAGACTATATCAAATTTTCTTTCTGAGCTGCGTCACTCTTTTCAAAATCTGACCAGAGGCACCCAACATACTATGTGTGCGATATCATAGGATGAATACACCAAGGCCAAACTGCAACACATCATTAGCAGAGCAGAAATAAACACATTCATCTCACAGAAGAATAACTTTCATGGAACATTTAAAAGCTAAATAAATGAACAAGCCATCATCTCTAAAGAAGGGAGACGGACGTTATATCTTGCTTACTGGGACGACTGACTGCGTGGCATTCTTTGTGCCGTTGTTGTCGTTTAACCCCTCGGCGTGTGCATTGTGGCCAATCTGCGTGTGCGACGACATTCGTATGAGACAAGTGTTGTTTTCTAATTCAGTCCGAGTATTGGAAGGCTGACGGCACCTCTTCAGACCCTGGTGAAGGTGGATGGTAAACAGGCCGTAGGTGATGGGGTCCAGACAGGCGTTGAAGAGGCCAAAGATGAACAGCATGTGAGTCAGTGAATGAGAGACCGTCTCCTCCATTTTTTCAGGAAACAACCAATACCACAGGCCCAGCAGGTAGTACGGCGTCCAGCAGATGATGAAGGAAGTCACGATGACGATGCTCATCTTAAGAGTTCTCATCCGAGCTTTGGGGATGTTGTTGTGGGAGCGGCGGAGATGCACGTCTTTGGAGAACTCTAGAAGAAAGAGGAAAACACAGTCTCAGTCACGCACAGCTCCTTGTGTCCCAGACAACATAGTCCGACTGCAGATTTTGTTTTTTTAAAAGCTGAAGAAAACACGAGACTTACGGTTACTCCGAGCCATGCGGCTGGATATCTCGATGAGGATTCGTGTGTAGCAGAAGATCATGATGGCCAAAGGCAGGAGGAAGAGGCACACGAAGGTGAACATGTTGTAGAGGGTCTCCTGCCAGCGCTGGACAAAACTGCCATGAGTGGTGCACTGGGTGAAGTTCTCCGGGACTGTGATGGTCACATTGTGAAATATGAACATCTGTTGGAAAATAGACAAGAATAGGGAAGTTTTTTACAATATTTTTTTGCTGCAATCTCTTAGCTTTTCAATTGTATCTTGTATTATACTCTTAGGTTTGTCTGTTAGCTGTTCATCAGTCTTTTCTTCCTCTTTTCTATTCCAACTACAATTCTGATGAGGTATCCAAACAGTCTCTCTGTACAGATATTACCCATATTATTCATCTTGAGCCTCTTTTACAGTCAAATGATTGATTGTTTAGAGCTTTTATAGCTGATTATGATCGCTGCCTCATTTCCAATCAGTTCTTTCCACTATATTTTACTGTCTGTCACACTGTCATTAAAGAGCTACAGTCTAATCAGTATCAACACAACAGCCATCAAACAGTAGATTCTTCCTGTTTGTAACCCATTACTTACACATGTGCTGCTAAGTTAGTAATGTGATTACTTTTTTCTGTGAGTTATGTGTAGGTGAGTGAGTCATTCATCCGACACTGATGACATGAGGAGACAAGCTCCCCTCCCATCCTGACTTCAGCTACAGCTCAACATGTCCTTGCCATATTGACGTGAGACCTTTATGACTTGAAGAGACGGATGCCGGTGCTTAAGATCTACATCTAATCACTTTCCATTGAGCACAGCCTTTGGATGTGTGTGTCTAAGAAAAGCTACACTCTGCGAGAAGGACGATCTCCTGACACAGCCATGCCTCACAAGATGTTACATTCACTCAGGGTTCTTTACAAGCTCAGCGCTTTATAAGTAAAGGCCAGTAATTGCACTTCTTGCAGTTGTATGAAGCCAGAAAACAATCCCAGTGCTGAGTTTTCTTTTAGAAACCCAATTATTTTCTCAGGGTGTTTGGTAAAAAAACATGGCTAACACTTGTCTTTGGTCAACAATTTTATAGTTTTTGAGCGTAGCGATAAAGAATGACCAGCTGTGTTCCCATGACAACATCTTCGTCACACATGCTCCTGTGCTTCTCTACTCACATGGACGTGAAAAAATGTATTAAACTGTAACAATATGACATTAAGGCCAAATATAGCATTCAATTAAACGTTCCACAACTTGCATGTTTTTCATTTTCTAATCAGTTTCATTGGGTTTTTTATGTATCACTAAAGACAGCGATTTAAGGGACAAGCCAACACTCAAAGCACGAGTTGAAATTTGGTACCTCGCAGCCCCAAGCTGAGAAAATAGAAACAGCAGCAAAATTGCTTCTGGCAGTTTTACCAAGACGTTTAGTGCAGTTTGTTCGATGCCCTCGCGGTGACAAGAAATGGACTGCAACGACCGAGCAGCTGAGCAGAGAAAAGCGGTCAGTGTGTGCCCGAGTAGGCATGGACACGTAAGACACCTCTGTTGGCCTAAACACCGACATATAAGAAAGCGTATGTATCTCTGAAAAGCACAGTGCGCTTCACACATTTTCAAAGGAGCAGAGAAAAATGTGGACATTCAAAGTTCAAAGCCAATTTCCTGTCGATAGGAAAGCGAAATAAACTATATATAAGTTTACCTGCATGTAGCAATAATAAGCAGCTTCTGATCAGTCTCTGTCCACCTAACAGTCATCACTTGCAAGTGGAACCCCCCACTGAGATTTCCACCTATATAAAAAGCACTGCAAATGACATATGGATTACCTTCAATGCTTTCATAAAAGCCTTTAGGGTTATACACTCAGAACTTCATTATTCAGTTGTTCAACTGTGAAAACCCCCGCGGGGATAGCAGGCCAGAGAGTCTTACTGGAGACTTTACACTGAGGTTTGCCAGCAACACTTTATTTTTGTTCAGGAAAAATATCTAATTCAGTTTCAAATATTAATGTCAACACTTTCCTCAGTATTTTCTGACACCGTTTTTACCAAACTGCCAAAAACAATCAGTCAAAAGGTGGCTATTTATTTTGAGTCACACAGTGAGGAGTTTCCTTTCTGGTGTGTTTCCAGTGCAAGTGATGTGATGGGAGATAAAATTGCCTTTTCATGAAAAAAGGCAACATCCAAAGCTGAACTAAAACAAAATTTTGCCTCAGTTTAAAAAGGGGAAAGCGGGACTTTTTCAGTGTAAGCAGAATTTTAAAACATGTTACTGAGTCATAGTCAGAAGACATCCAGGGCAGATCTTTTCTTTGACCATGTCTCAGTCAATGAAAGGTAGTGAGAAAGAGATGAAGTTTAAACCTCTGATAAAAGATGTTGGTGGATCTCTGATTACTAATTCATTGCAACACCTTTAGTTGCAAGGTTAAGAATGAGCTTTAACTCTCATTATTTTTTCTTGGTCCTATAATACGAGGATTATTATGTTTTCGCCTGTTTTTTTGTGTGTGTGAGAGTAGTTTAAAGTCCCTCCAGTCATTGATATAGCCCAAAAAAACTCATCTCTGTGTATCAGAATGACCATATGCACCTCAGCTGGGAAAAGAACACACAAACCTGGAAAAAAAAAAAACATGAAACTAAATCTGCTGTTCACTCACAGATGCTATATTGTGTACAGTTTTATTTTTTTTTAAAGAGAATAATTCAGACACACCTACTGTGCAGTGGATTTTCTGTTAGGTAACAGTATTTCTTTGAACCTCCCTACCTGGGTAGCTGTGTACAGAAATAACACCTGTTGATATCTATATATTTTTTTATTTACAGGAATGCATTCAGTATATTCACTCTGTGCACATTGAATCTCCTCTGGGTGTGAAGCCTCCTGTAATCAGAAGACAAACACCCAGCGTTGGTTGCTGGGTGCAGAAATATTCACACCTGGAAATTGTTTTACTGTCTACAGCGTGAAACATACATTGAAAGTGATGTGGAAAAGTAAGACGACC
This sequence comes from Stegastes partitus, assembly GCF_000690725.1. Classification (NCBI taxonomy): domain Eukaryota; kingdom Metazoa; phylum Chordata; class Actinopteri; family Pomacentridae; genus Stegastes; species Stegastes partitus. Next base: position 45,589 of record NW_007580385.1, on the reverse strand, counting down.
GGGTCAGTGGCTTGCTGTCTAACTTCTATGCTATGTAAAGGCTATTTTTATCTTTATCAACTACATCTCTTTGCAAGCTGCTCTACGTCTTATAAAGGATAACCAACAACAGCACTTGCCACATTAACTGCAATGTTTACTGTTGTTTCAAAAGCCACATGGCCAAGCACTCACTAGATTTTTAACAGCGAGAAACGTTTTACTACATTTATGTGAACATCTGTAGTGGTGGAGCGTATAAGTCTGATTATGCACAGAACTCACTTGATCTCATTTAGTTTCCCTCTACAAGCTTCAGGCTGTGATACAAAGTGTAAATCTAATTCACAGCTGGAAGCATTTCAGCTTGCTTGTTCACCACCGCATTGATTAATGTAGTGGACAAAATGTTCAACACTGAGGAGCTCTAGCTGTCTGTACCGCGAATCGCAGATGAGACGGTGTTTCATCAGACAATTACAGGATGTTTCCTTTAATACACTTTGACAACCAGCAGCACAAAGCTAAAAGAGGGGGAAAAAAAGTGAAAAAGTCTCTGTAAAGGGGCAGAGGAAGCATTCAAGGTGAGGTAAAGATACAGTGCGAGGATGTGAGGACACTGAAAATGAGATAAAAATCACAGGCAGGCAGGTCTGAACACATTGAGATGAAGAAGATGTGAAGCGCTGAGATCGCTCGGTGTGACTGACACTTCCAGGACAGCCTCATTTCTGATGTCAGTGTGCCAAATGAATTAATAAATCTTAGAAATCACATAAAAAGACGCTTTCTTGAGAGTTTTCTTTCTTTATAAAGGATAAAACACTTCAAAATGTAAAAGTGCCACTACTGACTAAGGTCATACTGACACTATGGCTGCTCGTAATGTGTGATTGTCGTCCTTCTCCACTCTCATCTTTTTGTGTTGAAGAAAAGCAGACTCACATAGCACAATATACTTCGTGATTCTGTTTATCTTGTGATTCTTCTTGGGGCCTTTTACATGTCTTAGATACTGAATGTCTTAGCTTTATTCTGTTAATCGGGCTGTGCACAAAAGATGTTCTGGATGTTGAGGGAGGAATTTCCAGCTTCACTCACCAACAGTTTGTGTCGAACCAAACCCATTATTAACACAAATATTCTCAAATATACTTAAAAAAAAAACAATAAACGCACAGGCATTGAGAGAAACAGTAGTAGGCAGACAAGTGGTAGCCCTAATTGGTTAACAGGAGATGACATCATTGTGATTAGGCAACTGTAATCTGACACAAAACATTGCCTGAAACTGAGACACAGTTTGTTTTTTTTGTTATACTGAATATTGCTGTGAGGTAATAGTAAATGCATTAATTAACTTCCACTTAATGTTACTCTCGGTTCTGCCTCAGGAGTCTGGATTCGACAGAGATGTGGTGTATAATAGGAGCACTTTGTCTTAACGAAGGCAGATCAAGAATGTAGGAGTTTTAGAATGAGAAAGATACAGTATTGTGGTAAACCTGATAATAGCATTCTTTTAAAACCATCTGAAGGACAATGTGGGCATTCAGGGAACTGTGTTAAAGTGGTTTGCCTCCTACTTGGCTGGCAGGTTGTTTTTAATAAAAAATATTTCCTCTGCTGCCATGACAACTTGTGGGATACCTCAGGGTTCAACTCCAGGACCGCTTTTGTTCTTCCTGTATATGTTTCTCTCAGGCTCCATTTACTATTTACCTCCCTCTTAATCCCGACAACACCACGCCCAACAAACAACAGCCATCACCAGCTGTTGAGGACCATTAACTGCAAGCCCATACCAGGAATCTTGGTGTCATCTTTGATTCCTCTCCATTTGACGATGACTTCATAATGAAAAGATGCTACTTCCAGCTGAGGTACAATCCATCCTCTGTCTCACTGACGTTAAAACTGTCACCACGACATTAATCTCCTTAAGGCGAGATCACTGTAACTCACTCTACCTGGGTATTGGTCTGTTCCTTCTGCCTCGTGTGCAGCTGGTGCAGAATGCTGCTCTGAGGCGTTTTACTGGTAAAGATGGAAAGAAATACAGCCCTACTTGCCTCCATGTACTGGCTGCTGGTTAAATGCAGAATTGATTTTTCTATTTGTTTATAAAGCCACGCACGGGTTTTCTCTTGGGTGCATTTCAGAACTCCAGGCCGCATAAATCCTCAAAACAGCCACTGTTAACTGATCGAGGCTGGTAGGTGATGGAGATTGAGCCTTTGCAGCTGTAGCTCTAAAGCTTTGGAACAGCCTTCCTGCTTCAATTTAATATTCCTACTCCAGTGACATTTCCAAGAAACACCTCAGGACGCACAAGTTTTCAATAGCGTTTGGCTGCTCTTAATTAATGTTAAGATTTCGTAACTTGTTTCATATTTATTTTTTTAGAAGTTGAGCTAACAAGCTGCAATCCTGTTTTGCCTGAATTAGTTTTTTATTTTGTTTTATTTATAATGAAGATTTTTATTCTCAATTTCTCTATATATCCAGGTCATACAATGGAACTGAAAAGACATTTCTCTCTCACCTTTGCATTAGTGCCATACATTTAAAAAAAAAGGGATCAAAATAGAATACAAATAAAATATATAAAAATCAACCTATGTATGCTGGTGGTCGTGCAATATAGTGACAGCTTATGGAGGTGATAGTAGTGCAATATGATAGCAGCTTGTTGAGATGTACAGTAGTGCAAATGGTTCAGTAAGTGAAGACAGACTGCAGATTGTGATATAATGTAACTGATAGTGAATGTATGAGTCTTTATGTGTAGGAACAGCTGAGGTAGAGTCCTTGTGTAAATGGGTGTGTTACAGTCCGGGGGCAGAGTGCAGCATCCTGACAGCCTGGTGGATGAAGCTGTTCAGCAATCTGGTGGTGTGGGCCTTGTGGGCTGTGGGACCTTTTTCCTGAAGGCAGGAGACCGAAGGGCAGAGGGGCACTGATGATCTTGCTGGCTGTATTCACTATGTGTCGCAGGGTCTTTCGGCAAGACCTCGGTACCACACAGTGATGCAGCCAGTGAGGACACTCCCAATGGTGCCCCAGTAGACAGAGCACATGATGGGGAGTGGGGCTCGTGCTCTCCTCAGTTTGTGGAGGAAGTAGAGGTGTGTTTGAGCCTTCTTGGCCAGGGATGTGGTGTTGTCGGTCCAGGAGAGCTCCTCAAAGATGTGCACCCCCAGCAACGTGGTGCTGCTCACCCTCTCTGCAGCTGCACCATCGATGGTCAGTGGGATGCTGTGAATTTCTTCTCCTGAAGTCAACAATAATCTTTTTAGTTTTCCGCACCATGAGGAAGAGTTTGTTGTCTTTACACTGGACCAGTTGGGTTGTCTCATTCCTGTAGTTACCTTCATGGTTGTTAGTGATTAGACCCACCACAGTCGTTTCGTCTACAGACTTGATGTGTTTGGTGCTACAGGTTGGTACACAGTCGTGGGTCAGCAGAGTGAAGAGCAGAGGGCTGAGCACACACCCTTGTGGAACCCCTGTGCTCAGCGTGATGGTCTTGGAGGCGTCTCTGTCAGAAAGTCTAGCACCTGGTCACAGAGAGAAGTTTTGATTCCTAAGTGTCCGAGTTTCTCTATTAGCTGCTGGGGAATGATTGTGTGAAATGCTGAATTGAAATCTAAGAACAGCATTAAGAGTTCTTTGGGTCCAGGTTGGTGGGGGCTGGATGGAGAGCAGCAGAAATAGCATCCTCTATTGACCTGCTTGACCTGTATGCAAACTGAAACGGGTTTTGGAAGAGAGGGAGGGAGGATGGAGTTGATGTTCTGCATGACCAGCCTTGTGATGATGGAAGTCAGTTGCCACGGGCCGATTGTCATTGTAGCTGGATGGGTGGGGCTTCTTCAGGACGGGTGTTATTGTTGCAACTTTGAGACATGCGGGGATAACAGCAACAGCTTGGCTCAGGGAGCTGTTAAGAAATGTTTAAAATTTTGATTTCACTTGTTATGTCCTTTTGATGTTTTGCTCATAATTTTGTTGCTGCTTGTCAAATAACATGTACAGCACTTTGGTCAACTCAGGTTGCTTTAAACACGCTACAAAATAAATCTGATTTGATTTAGTTTGATTTGAAAGACCACAGTCTTGGAGGCGAACAACTTCCTACAGCCACACCTTCAAAGAAATACATTCAACAAGGCAACATGTGGGCATATACATCTAGAAAAGGGACGCAAATGCTGAGTTCAGAATCATCTTCCTTTTATCTGGAACTACTGCAGTGACTAAAGCCTGCACCACTGGGGACAATTTGCTTTTCCTCTACATCAGAGAACCCTCTGAAGATAAAATCAAGGTTATTATTCCATGTTTCTGAGACCAGTGGGGTTTCTCACAATGTGGAGGGGCTATCGATGGGGCTCATATTGTCATTTTAGCTCTATCTGACAGCTCTGCAGGCCAAAGATTGTTACTCTGTCATCCTGTAAGGCGTGCAGACCGTCATCTTTGGTCCATGTGTTCATGTTTGTATGAGAGGGATCAGAGTTTGTGCGCTGTTCCCTAATATAATAGAGAGCTTTGCAGGAGTAGATGCGCCAGATGTGCTGGTGCTCAGTGAGGCTCGGATGACTGTGGAGAGGGCTTCTGGCTGTCTTAAGGGAAGATGGCAATGCTGAATTAAGAAGCAAGGCCAGTTTATTTGTACAGCACTTATCAACAACAAGGCAATTTAAAATGCTTTACATAAAGCATAAAAAAGCATGTAAGTAAGTTACATAAAATGGGACAGGAAATGAGCTAAAAATAAAAGGACCAACCAAAAGGAAAGATAACGCAGGGGAATGAAATGTAGAGTGCAATTACAGTGCACATGGTCGCAGATCTGATTTAGTAAAAGTGTTGCAAACAGAAACATCTTAGGCCTTAATTCAAAACAACAAAAGATTTAGATTCAGATTCGGGCTTTTAGGTGCATAAAGACTCAACTCCATGTTTAATTTAGACTCTTGGAACAGACAGTAAATCTGTCCCAGGTGATCTGAGGTTTGAATGACTGAGAACAAAGCAGCAGATCAGATGGAGGTATGACTGACACGTCAACAACATCAAGATTTTCATCACCGCCTGCTGCCTACGTCACACTTTCTGAAGTGCTTAATGGATAAAACATGCACTCATGGCCAAAATCAAAATATGCATTTTTACTTATATTATTGTATTGAAATACAGTATATCGACCACTTAAGTGTAACTGTGTCAAGGCAATGTTAGGTCAATGGTAATACTTACGCAATGCCAGCAGTGCTTAGGGATGTTATATATATTGTGGTCGCACTACTTAAAATAACATAAAGTGCATTATTGTGAACACTTAAAAACATGGAAAACAAGAATTGACAGCCTTGTGTTCACACAAACCGACCAAAAATCTGTCAGCAACACAGCTATTCAAGACAGCGAAATAACACGTTCGATCTACCGGAACAAGAGCATCAGTATAATCACAACAGGTTAGCCTAAATAGAACCAATTAAACCACATTACCCGTGTGCAATCTCAAAGGTTATGGCGATAACAGTAGATTAAAGGGGCTCATAAAGGTCACCCGGTGTGCTTCCTCATGTACAAGGTGAAATGTGTGAAGAGGAGGAGGAGGAGGGTGTTGTGGATGTGAGTGTGTGTGTCACTGATGTAAAGGCATTATGGCATATAGCCAGTTTTAACCTTACTTAATGCAACATCCTGTTTTTTCTTTAATGTTCCTCTCTTTGTTCCTGTCACTAGTGCTCCTCCATCTCCATTTGTACCGTCATTTAGTTATGGAGCATTTCCTTCTCTTACCGGCTTCCTGCTCCCCTTACATGAATTCATCGCGCTCTTTCTTTTGCATGTCAATAAGGGCCAGCATAATGTCACTTAGATCTTCCTCCTCTTCTTCTTGCTCTGTTCTGAGGGCGTTGGGCTATCATAAGGGGTCTCATTGTGTTTCTCATCACCGGCGTGTTTGATCTGAAGTGAGTGATATCAGAATAAATCATAAAAATAGACATCAGCTCATTGTACTAATCACAAGTGTTCAGATTTTGGATGACCGAGCATCAGCGTAGCCATCACATAAGAGCTAAAACTGGCTGCTCAGTGGGTTCGCTGGTCCAGTGTCAGATAGTGCAGATGTTGTTTCCGAATGCAACTATAAAACATCAGCTTGTCATTTTTAAGTCTGATTTTTTTGTTGACAGCAACGCAGCATTGGGATTTGTCCTTGTTGACTGGTGAGCGAATAGATTCACAGACCCAAACCTTCAGATACTGAACCCGAAGTTTTATCAGCTCATCATGACACTGTTCAATGGTTCTTTGGTATCCACAAGCATCAAAATAATCGAGAATTTTATCAAATATCTCAGCGTTCTTGTGTGTGGCACCTGGTTGTCCCTGTCTTTACCTCACCTTGAATCTTCCCTACTCTCATCCGCCCAATTTTCCAGCAAATATTGCATCTTTGCCATAGGAGAAAGTGTTTTTTTTTTGCTGCCATGTTTGAGAAATGGGACAGTTGCATAATTTTGACATCACACTGTTTCAGTTCCACGCGTGGGCACAGTCGGCAATCACATCAGAGGCATACTGTGTCCAAGTCCAACCAAACAATGCTGCTGCCCATCTTTTCAAGTGAGTCAGGGCACAATATGCTGAACCAGGCCTTTAATGAGCAACATAGACAGTCAACCCCAAGGATGAGCAGTTCCATCTCGAAATCGTCTCAAAAACATGGATTTAGCAGTTTCTTTGACTTGACAAACCCAAAGAACCAATCCTGTCAACTTGTGGGGTGAGGCTTCCCGAATAACTACAGTATTACAAGCTTGCGATATTGTGTATTGTAGAGCAGTTTTAAAGTGTTTGAGCAGAGTCGAAGTTGAGCTGGTATGCACAAGCTACAGCCAAGCAGTAGAGTTGGATGGCGAAAGAGTGGTGAGCAATCTGCATATTCATAGATCCGTGCATACTAATGTCTAGAGTTACAGCTGAGCTATTTTTGTGGATAAAGAGATAATATAAATGGGAAGAGAAACTTATAAATAAGCCATTTTGATGAACAGAGACCAGGTTTTAGGGCTTTAATCTATGCGAGGAAAGGAACTTAGAGACAAACGCTGCACCAGTGAAAAATCACCCACTTACTTGCTCTGTGCAGGATTAAAATCACTGACCAGCTAAGGTAGTGATGCCAAAACTCCCCAAAAGAAATAAAATCTAACCCAAATATGGTTCATTAACTTGAGAAATGTAATGATCGTTCTATGACTGTAATCTTTAAGCTCAACTATCCAATAAAAGAGAGAAGTGTTTCAAGCAGCTGTGGCACCTGTCTCCCAGTATATGTAGGTATATAAGTCATTTCTTGTATATAGTCCCAGTATGTGGACTTATCAGATGCGTAAATTGAGATCTGATCCTGTGACCTTTTGCAGCTGAGACAGTGACAGGTGATAAGAGGCCAATATTCAGTCCAGCAGCATCTATTTTGCACCCGTTGGTATTACTGTTCCTACTGTGCCTTCCTTGTGTTTCTAGCGTTTCCCCTTTCCTTGTATGTCCATTGTTTCCTGTTTGTCTCGCTCCATGTTGGTATGTCGGTGTGCTGATCACATTTCATCATATGTACCCCGGTGTTTTACCCGTTGCTTACCACCTTGGTGATAACACGCTTTGGCCGCTAGCTTAGTTGGCTTTTGTTCCCTTGTTTCCGTAGTTGTTGGAAGAACCTTGCTTTCTCCGTGCTTCAGATCATTCTTTGCTTGCCTACCTACCTGCCTGCCTGCCTGGCTTCCTTGCCAAACCTTCAGTTCTATAGCCACTCCATCAGTGCTGCTGCTCTCAGCCTCCCACATTTCTGTCACAACTCCCAGTCTTCTCAAAATTACTATCTTACACAACTCAACGGAGCTCAATTACATTTTGAATGGAATGTAATTAAACGTAATTTGTCACCTGTGATGTGGTGGAAAGGCAACCAATTTGAAACAGCCACAAAATCCTTTCTAGACAGGAGGAGATGATAGTGGGCTTTCTATTGGGCTTTCATTCAGACGACAAGGGTTTGTGCCCCATAGGGGACGAGAAACCATCGCTGTCACACATTGGTTTCTCTCATTGTTCACTTTTCAATCGCCTTCAGGTTAGGTTTAGGCGCAATGCAAAGATAGGCTAATTAGGAACCTATTTGTGATACGCTACAAATAAATGTAATCAAAACGTAACCGAGGATGCAGTTCAGTTATATTGGAACGTTAATTGCGGAGGCTGAGTTGTTGAGTTGTTTTTCTGCTCCAACACCTCCTACCGCCTGTCGATACTCGTCACCATCATCATGATCACCACCAGTCACCCCCCTCTGAGTGTGGAAGATAAACCAGTTCCCTCTGACTTCATTAAATGTCAGCTGTACAACCCTGATGTTTGCCATTACTCTATCAAACAATGACAATAAGCATAAATTAAAACAACAAGCCGACAAATCGTAATCTCATTTGTGTATCCATCAAAAGCTTTGTTTTTTTTTTTTCCTGATTGCTTGATGAGAGTCTCAGGACCCAATTGCTGCCGTAATACATTAATATGGAAAGCAGTTCTCTTTTGATCTTCCAAAGGTTCAGAAATAATCAGGAAAAATGTTTCATGTGATAACTGTTTGCACTTCAAAGAACTTTTGCATAAGCAGAAAAAGGTTTTCAGAAGTCAGTAATTGTTGGTTGTCTTCCCGCTGTGAGAAAGTGATGTTGCACCGCGCCACACACATCAGCCACAACATTAAAAACACTGACAGGTAAAATGAATAACTTGGGACGTAATGGGCAGTAAGTGAACAGTCAGTTCTTGAAGTTGATGTGTTAGAAGCAGGAAAACTGTGTAGTGTAAGGCTGTAAGCAGCGGTGACAAGTGGCAAATTATATCTCCAAAACAGCAGGTCTTGTGTGGTGTTCCTGGTATGCAGTGGGGATCAAAAGTGTACCAAAGGAGGACAACCAGTGAACCAGCAACACAGTCACAGGAGCCTAAAGGCTGGCCATTGTCGTTTGATCCCATAGAACTGTAGCACAAACTGCTGTAAATCTGAATCCTAGCTACAATTTCATTAAGCAGATGCTTTTATCCAAAGCAATGTACATCTGAGAGCAGATACAGCACAAGCAATGATCTAGTCTGGAGAAAACAGTCTACATAAGTGCCATAGAACAAGTTCAATTGTGATGGGGTGTTAATGTTAATAGCAGGCTGTGTGGGAGGTAAAAGGACTTTTTTTTAAATTTTGTTTTCAGTCTGTCAAGTGCAAAGGTGTTCAATGAAGAGCTGGGTCTTTAGTCTTTTCTTAAAGACTGAGTGGGAATCAGCAGATTGAACAGAGTTTGGTAACTGGTTCCACCACCTGGGAACCACAGAGGAGAAGAGTCCAGCTATCGACCTCAGGCCCTGTTCTGGTGGTTGTATCAGAGTGTATCGAGCGTAGTGAGCGGGAGGGAGTGTAGACCCGAATGAGGGAGTGCTGGTAGGAGGGAGCTGTTCTCATTGTAGTTTTGTATGCAAGTGTCAGAGTTTTGAATTTGATGCGGGCAGCGACTGGACACTATGTCAGAATGGTGTAAGAACACACAGCGCATATTGGGCTGCGTAGCCACAGATAGGTGCAAGTGCCCATGTTGAACTTTGTCCACCACTAAACATGTGTACATGCCTACAACGGGCACATAAGGATGGAACTATGGAGTGACGGAAGAAGGTGGTTTTGGTCTGTTGAGTCAAATTTTCTTTAACGGCCGCGTGCATGTGAGTTGTTTACAAGAGATGTTCTGCTGGGAAAACTTCAGTATTGCCATTTATGTGGATAACATTTTGACCACCCACCTAAGCATTGTTGCAGCCCACATACATCCTTTCATAGCAACGGTGTTTTCTCTTTCTGCAGGACAATGTGAATGTCCACACTGGAAAAATAGGTCAGGGACAGTTTGACGAACAGAACAGAGCACAAGGTGTTGACTGTTGATTCTAGTCGGATGGAGCATCTGTGGAATGCACCAGAAGTCTGATCCACGAAGGCACCACCTTGCAAGTTGCAGCTAATAATTACAGACTTTGGGACATCACTGACAGGCAGTATTTGGAGAAAAAGAAAAAAAGATTAGAGACACAGCTTTTGGATATACAGAACGCTACTTGCAGTCATCACCTCTGTTGCTACCTCCACTTGAAAAAACCACTGCAGATGCACAGCAACAGGAGCCAATGAGGCAGAACTTCGTTATCCTTGAAAAGGGAAACCTTCAACTATTTATATCACTGTCTTCCCAGCCTGCTCTCCCAGGCTCCTCACTGTACACCCTCAGTAGCTAAATGAAGACTGTGTCAGACTGTAAAGGTTAAAAAAAAAATCAAATTCTAGCCACAACAGGAGTTGGGCAGCTGTAGTGTCTTGACCTCGACAGCATTTTCCTACTATTGTACACAAAAGCCTTGAAAATAATGAGGACACATGCCAAACACTGAATCAATGAATGTGAATGAATGAATAGATATCTAGAGATGCAATAGTTATTCAGCACCACAAAGCAGTGGTGAAATATAAAAAGTAGTGCTGATAACGTCATGTAAGTATTTGGCAATTCTGGGAAAGGGTTTATGTGGAGAAACGTTCATGATGCAGACTAGAGTGCATCAGTGTGTTTCTCTGTGAATGGAGCCAAATAAACAAGTGAAATGTAAGTATTTTGAACTCCTTGACTTGGAAATTTGAGATGTGCTACCTTTGTTTTCTATTCTTTTTTAATTCTTGGGATTTGTCAGTATTATTTTTACTTATTTTATTGTTGCAAAGAGACTGAGAGTGTCTCAGACCAGCAACAGAAAAATCTTAAAGACCCCTGACTCTTTAAAATCCCTGAGCATTTCACAACTCTTACCCAGTGCTGGGACGCATTCAATTAAAAACAGAATAACAATAATGCTTCACTGAAAAAGAATGGAAACAATAAAACTCTGAAGGACGTTTTGTTTCCATTATTGGCGAAAGTTTTCCCTTATGTTTTGTTTGTGACTGCGATGACAGTTGATTTAAGTCAAATAAATGATCCCATTAGTTCCAGACTGCTCTGATTATCGCTGAGTTCACATCACATTGGTTGATTTTTATCACAGCTGTAATGTTCTTCCACCTTTCAACGGTTTGTGAATCATCGCTCCAGTTCTTATTTCACAAAGAGGAGTCGGACACGTTCTCTACAAATTCAACATAGAAGTACACTGTCCGTAACCAAACTGATACGCAGAAGTGTAAAAGAAACATGGCATGAGTTTTCTGTAATTGGCACTACTGGTACAAATCACTGTTGCAAAATGATGCTTCATGTTGTGACAACAGTGTGGTTTGAGTAGGTTTCAGCACAAAAGTGAGTTAAAGTAAAATTCTGGCTTCTTTCTTGTGATTATAGGATCATCAGTGTCGATAATAAACACCTGCTTAAGGTACGTCAGCTATCACGGTTTAAAGAATCCAGCATTGAATATTGATCATGGCAAATGAACAAGGCTCCCCTGGTTTATATTCTAGCATTTTGTTGACCCAGCCATCCACCCCGACCTCCTCTGTATAATAAGTCACATGTCCTAAGGCCTCTCGGTTTGTCGCTTCAACATAAACAAATGTTGTTTCAGGGCCACAGGCTGAAACAACAGATGGAGCCTTTTTCCTTGCGAGGACACATTTTATATTCACTCTTGTAATTTCCGAGCAAACATTTGAAAACCCCACAGTGTATAACTGTGGCTGCAACAGTAGAATATAAACACCAGATATGAAATCCCCAAATGCCCAGAAAGAAAAAACAAAAACACTGAGTCCATGGCGTCTGTGTCCTCAGCTGACTGTCTTATCAAACAGTCACAAATTTATCGAGTGTATATGAGACAGTCATTAGTTACATCTAGACTTCCTCGACCCCAGACTGGTCCGGTCCCCGTGGAGGAGACTGAGGAAATAAAAATGTGATTTTACATTAGGTACTTGATAAGCATTCCTGATATTTGCAAACCTCCTGAAAGCCCGTCAGGTCAATGATCCGTGCATGCTCTACCTGATCAGAAAACCAATTTAACTCAAGTGAGTAGCTGCCTCATTTGAGTCCAGCATTTCAGGCAGATTCAAGGGCTTTCATGAATTTCACCTTGTGCTTGTTTGTGCTAGAGGAAAGTAAATCCACACTGACAGTCATGCAATCAATTTTTTGACAATAAAACCTGACTTAAGTTTTATCTAACACTTGGAACTCATCATGCGACGGCCTTTCGCTGTACAGCACAGACAAAAGCAGAGTGCACCTTTTTAAGCGTTGTAAATGAGTTTTTTTCCACAAACCTCATAGGAAGCAGTGCTGACAATTTAGTGAGTCAGCTGCTTTTTTTTATGCTACTCAGGATATTTTATTTTTTGTCTTGATTGCCGAATGTTGCTTGTTATGCTTCCCCGAGCAGACTTAATAAATAATTGAATTAACCTTTATCTCCCCTCTCAGTGAAATTTAATATGCTGCTCTTTTTAATCAACAAAAGCACAGTTATAGTGTTAGATGCTCTCTGCGCCATGCGAGAGATTTTCAATTAAATCTCTGGGATGTATCAGTATGTTCTGACTTACTGCACTGTGCGCAAAGAAACGAAAGAGACGTGTTCGACCATTCACAGAACA
>NW_007580385.1:26078-32607 GCF_000690725.1 Stegastes partitus | reverse complement strand
GGGGGGCTGGAGTCTATCCCAGCTGACTCAGGGTGAAGGCAGGAGACACCCTGGACAGGTCACCAGTCTATCACAGGGCTACACTTAGAGACAGATGTTGAACTGTTGTTATGAATGCTCTTAGTTGACCCAGTGACCTACTTTTGGGGTGTGGGCGGGGCTACACACCGGTGCGCAATTCACAATAAATGGCTGCTGCTTATTCAGAAAAACTTGTTGCACGCCCGGCCAAATGCAATGACTGTTTGTTGAGTTTTTCTTCCATTTTTACCGGCATCTCAAAATCTTACTACGAGGCATGGCTGCACCAACAACAGACAACCAAGCACACTCACATTCACACCTATGGACAATTTAGAATCACCAGTTAACCTCAACATGTTTTTGGACTGTGTGGGAGGAAGCTGGAGAACGCAGAGAGAACCCATGCTGCACGGGGAGAACATGCAAACTCCACGCAGAAAGATCCTGGGTGCCCCCACCGGGACGCGAACCGGCAACCTTCTTGCTGCGAGGCAAGTACCGACCACATCGGTATCGGCCAATATTAGTGTTTTTTCCGATATATTGGTATTGGTCTGACAAACAAATTTAGCCGATGTGAAAAACCGATGATTTTCTCACAATAGCGCCTTAATCTCTATGTTTGATATTGCTGCTATTTCACAGATGTTTTTACTTAAATGTTCCTGGACTTGAACGTTACATATGTTAAAATATGTTTTAATATGTTTTACTTTTGCTACGTAATAAAGACGATTATGGGGTTTAATTTGGTATGTGCTTCTTTTGAATAGTTTTCACAGTACTTACTTATACTCATGTTTCGGTGTGAACAAAAACTGAATATCAACATCGGTGATATCGGTTATCGGCGACGTCAGAAATCTTAATATCAGTTATCGGTATCGGCCAGAAATTTTAATATCGTGCATCACTATTTTATTCTTTGACCAGATCAAATAGCAAAGAGAAATAAAAAATGCACATCAAACAAGAGCTCGGGTCTGAAGAGATGAGACACATATTGTGAAATTATCTCAAGTTGGTTTAACTTAGAAACAGAACTTCTGCCGTCTTGTGTTTACTAAACTTATTCCAGCGTCAACGTTTAAGTTTTGAAATGTAAAACNGACACCCTGGACAGGTCACCAGTCTATCACAGGGCTACACTTAGAGACAGATGTTGAACTGTTGTTATGAATGCTCTTAACTGACCCAGTGACCTACTTTTGGGGTGTGGGCGGGGCTACACACCGGTGCGCAATTCACAATAAATGGCTGCTGCTCATTCAGAACAACTTGTTGCATGCAGGCCAAACGCAATGACTGTTTTTTGAGTTTTTCTTCCGTTTTTACCGGTATCTCAAAATCTTACTCCGAGGCATGACTGCACCAACAACAGACAACCAAGCACACTCACATTCACACCTACGGACAATTTAGAACCACCAACTAACCTCAACATGTTTTTGGACCTTGTGGGATGAAGCTGGAGAACGCAGAGAGAACCCACACTGCACAGGGAGAACATGCAAACTCCACGCAGAAAGGGTGCCCCCACTGGGATGCAAACCGGCGACCTTCAAGCTGCGAGGCAACAGTGCTACCAACTGTGTCACCTTGCAGCCCTATTTTTCATATATTTTTTAAAATCTATTTTTATTTTCTGTATATTTGTAATTGTATGGATGCACGATAAATCGGCGACCACATCGGTATCGGCCGATATTAGTGTTTTTTTCGATATATCGGTATCGGTCTGACAAACAAATTTCGCCGACGTGAAAAACCGATGATTGTCTCACATTAGCGCCTTCGTCTCTATGTTTGATATTGCTGCTATTTCACAGATGTTTTCACTTAAATGTTCCTGACTTGAACAATAAATATGTTAAAATATGTTTAAATATGTTTTACTTTTGCAATACTTTATTATTACTTTCGTAATAAAGAAGACTATGTGGTCTAGTTTGATATGGGCTTCTTTTGAATAGTTTTCATGTTCTCACAGTGCTTTCTTATAGTCATTTTTCTGTGTGAACAATAATTGAATATCGACATCGGTAATATCGGTTATCAGCGATGTCGGAAATCTTAATATCAGATATCGGTATCGGCCAGAAATTTTAACATCGTGCATCACTATTTTATTCTTTGATCAGATCAAATAGCAAAGAGAAAAAATGCATTTCAAACAAAAGCTCGGGTCTGAAGAGATAAGATACATATTGTGAAATTATCACAAGTTGGTTTAACTTAGAAACAGAACTTCCTCTGCCGTCTTGTGTTTACTGAACTTATTCCAGCGTCGACGTTTAAGTTTTGAAATGTAAAACTAGTTGATTTAACAAGTTCAGTCAGCTTAAGAAATTAAACGAATCAACTTGCTTTCCTTTTGCATTTGTTAAATTTAAGGTCTTTATTTGAACTATCAGCTGCAAGTGTTTTATACCAACATTTTGTATCCAAGACAACAAGCGTGACTGTGTCCAGCTACTCCGTTTTAACATAAATGTACAGGGGGACTGACTTTATTACTAACCTTTCTCACTGTTTGAGCTGTTCTCATTATTATGTGAACTTTAAACTCTTTGGACTAGAAGAGACGGTGCACGGGAAGTTTTAATTCTCAAACAGAACATGATTGGAAGTCTGCTGTCGTTCTGGTTCTTTACAAACTTTAATACGTTGATCAAACTCTCAGCTGTAGATTAATTCACCTCATAATTTAAAGTCAAAACACCTCAAGTTGGACAACTAATGTTAAGAAGTTTTAAAGATGAGCTGTAAGAAAAGATGAGTTAATTCCTAGAACCTGTTGAAGAATTTGCAGCACATTTTGAACAACGTTTCCTCTTTATTTCCTGTTTGAGAATGAGCAGTTTGACTTGAATAAACTGAAGGAGAAGTGTGATCTCACCTATTCCAGATCTCATTCATTTTACACGTCTCTATTCTGTCTGATACTTTTGCAGGTGTTTTGCTGTTTGACCCTTTCAACCTTTCATGTTAATTGTTCAAGAATCATCTTTCCTCTTTCCCTTATTTATTACCGAAGAGAGACTCACAGCCTTCATTCCAACATTCTAGCCAAAGATACTCATTATCCTCAGAAAAATTACTGACAGGGCCACACAGAGACCACAAACAGCTCATTTCCATAGTGAATTGGTCCAAGCAACTGAAACATTTTCTTGCTCATCATCAGTGTGTGCTCGGTAAAGAAAACAGGCCTCAGACGGTGCAACCTCACCCGCAGGCGCCAACAAATCCCATCACATTAGGTACAAATGTATTCACTGCTGACAGCTGGATTGCACATTATTATATTTTTATTTGAACCTTGTGCTTGCATTTGGAGCACAAAACAAAGTCTCCAGGTGCTTTCTGAACAAGGTCTCCTGCTAAGAGGCACAAACAGAGATGCAAGCAGAGCGTGGAGAGGTGTGTGGAGACGTGTGTGTGGTGTGAAGCCCCACATGCAATCTGTTTCCACTCTTACCTGTGGGAGCGAGAGGATCACACTCATGGTCCAGGCCACGGTCAACATGATTTTGCTTTTCCTCTTGGCCTCGCTGATGCCCAGAGGGTTGAGGATGGCGGACTGTCTGTCCAGGCTGATGACCACGGTGACAAAAGCGCACGAGTACATGGCCACCAGCTTCATGAACATGAGCAGCCTGCAGGCGACGTCCCCGGCCTGCCACTGCACCGTGATGTTCCACACCGCGTCCACGGGCATCACGATGAAAGTCACCAGCAGGTCGGCCACGGTCAGGTTCATGATGAGGATCCGGACGTGCGACTTGCGCTTGCCGCCGTTGCACGCAGCCCACAGCACGACCAGGTTGCACACGGCCGACACCGCGCACAGGGTGAAGGTGATGATGACGCGCACTTTGGCCGCGGTGGAGAAAGTGGGCAGCTGGAGCGCGTCTCCGTCTGCGCTCTTGTTGCACACCGAGGTGAGTTCCTGCTGACAGCTGTCGTTCACTGTTTGATCCGTCAGCTGGTGGAACATCATTAACGTCGGATAACAAGAAAACAATGAGAAAGAAATAAAATCCCAGCTTCACCTAGAATGCGTCTTTCTCCCCCATCTGCATCTCCAACTTCATCTGAGAAAAGAAAACATGATTGTTGGTCCGTTTTCTTGCGCCACAGAACAAGCTGCAACATGTTCTCACACCATTCTAACAGTTCTGCTGGAATTTCTGGCACATGCTGCTTTAATTAACGCGCAATAAATGAGCTGACATCCGCGCATTTATCTGATATTCAGCCGCGCGCAAAGGCATCGGCAGTCATGGCACTTAACCCTGAATCGATAAAAGAAAAATGCACCAAGGTGAGGAAATGAATGTAACAGTGTGATCCAAAGTGGAATCATTTTTTCCAAACTTCTAATCATCATTTCATTTTCTCACGGTTTCTGCTCTTTTTTCTCATTTAAAAAGCACTTCATTGTTCCGAAGGAGAAGAAAGGAGGAATTAAAGCAATTTTTCCCACGCAGAACAAAAGAAGCTTACCTGCAATTAGACACCAGTGAGCGCAAATAGGGATTTCACTGCTTGCTGCAGTCACTGCCGCTGTTGCTTCACTCAGCTTCATTCATCTGCTCTGACGCGCAAAAAATGAGAAGCGACACTATCGGCACAGTTGGTTTGATCCATTCATGAGGCACGGGGGCTCCTCTGCGCTGACAGGTGAAGCACAACAACAACAAAAAATCCCCTTGCAGCTCAAGAATTTATCGTGAAGTCTAATTTCAGGACAAAAAAAAAGAAAAAAGAAAGATGAGATTCTTTGGAGATGTGTAGGGAGGAAAAGGGAGGAGGGTGTCTGGAGAACAGCAATCCTTGTCTTTGCTCTCTCGCTGGAGAAACTTCTCATAAACAGTAATGAAATGGATTTGTTATTTGCTTGGAGCAGTCTCAAGTGGCGCACAGCCACTTATGACATATTGTTTTCTGTTTTGCTTTTCATCTCTTTAGCACGGTCTTTCGGTGAGAGACATTTCCACATGGCACTAGAAACACAAGCTGTAGCACTGACTTCTTTTTTCCTTCTTCTTTGCTGTGTGGGGATTTGTATAGAGGAGAATAGGTGAAAAGCAATTTTCTTAGTGTATTGGGAAGAAAACTCGGTGTTCTTTTGCCATACAGTAACGAATCCATACCCAGACACTGGGCAGACAGACACACACTGAGAGAAAAAGCTTCTGGTTTGCTTTGGAAAAAAACTGTTACAGGGGTCTTTTCAGGTCAGGTAGTTTCCAGACAGGAGGAGGCTTAAATAGGAGAGAGGAATTTAAAATATGAACCAGGAGGCGCCCACTGCTGTCAATATTAAACTCACTGATCATCTAAAGTCAGTGAATCCTCTCAGTGTCACGATTGTATTTTCTGATACATTGCAGTAAAGCCGTGGCTCAGTTTATCATCGTGTTAATATGATGTTTTCCTGCATCAGCATCAACATGCGGCAAATGCACGCAAACCCGATAACTTTAAAGCAATAACCGTCTGCCCCACAGGCCTCACATTCATTATCTGTCAGCTGATGTATGATAATTTGATTTGTTGCATGTTTTTTTTTTCCTCTTGAGAATTTTGCAGGACTACTCAAATGAGAGCTTTGCACAAATCTAAATTCTCTCTGTCACCTGTGTGAATAATGCAGTGGATTTTTTGGCTCCATTTCACCCTCCTGGTTTCTGTCTTTCCTCATCTTTCTGTGTGAAGGACACACGCCTGGGTTTTTTACCTCTGGTGCTTTTGTGTCACCTGTCCTCGTTCCAGGTCGCCACGGTGGATGCTGCTCAGGTCCTCTCTGGTCGGCTGCACCTGAGAGTTGCCACATCACATTTTATTGCGTGTCTGTCCATTATGGATAAAGGGATTACTATTCTGTTGCTCTTAATGAGAGTTTTCCCTTTTTTCCCACCACTATTAAAGGGCTTTTAGTTATCTCAGTCAAGCATATGATATGCATGGCTTGAGTGTGCGGTGGACAGATTGTAAAGCCCCACAATTCAAATTTGTGATTTGTGATATGAGAACATACGGATCAAATTGGCCTAATTTGACATGACTAAATATATTTAAATTTCAGTTGAGCCTCTCAGCTCATTTCTTCTCAAGCAAAGAAATGTCATCCTGACAAGAACCAATTTGTAGAACATTTATAGGACAAGAAAAGTGTGTGTCGCTGTTTCATACAGCCACACTTGATTGCGAGGAGAACGCAGCCACAGAGAGCAGCGTGATAATTGTTTCAATGTGGCAATAATTCACTGTTTTGCACTCACTCAAAATACACTGAACAGAAATATGAATGCAGTATGCAAATGGTCTTCTTTTCTGACGTTGACAAAATGTTTAAAAGCTCATTTCTATTGTTACAAAAGTGTTCAGTTTAGCTAATTGGGCAGAAAAAGACTTTGAGCTGTTCTCAACCATCAAGTTAATCCACAGTCGAGTCACTTATGACTTTAATGGACAATGATCAGGTAATGTGACCAGC
>NW_007580385.1:19371-21368 GCF_000690725.1 Stegastes partitus | reverse complement strand
ATTTAGAGACATTTTGTGTGCCTGAGTATTCATCCCCCTTGTTTTCCCCTTGAATTGCTTTTTTAATATTGTATCTTGGTCAATATAATTTGGCACTTTTTGACAAGAATTATAAAAAAAAAAAAAAGACTCTTTCACGCAGTGGCATCTCTGGCATGATAAGGGGAACAACACACTCTACAGTTATAAGCAGCGTCTGATTCTTCTGTGATGCATACATACAGCACAACCTGAGATTGATCTGTATTAAATGAGCCACATACAATGGCAAAACCTACACACTAAATGCAGTTTCATATAATTCAAGATACAAACTGTCACTAAAAAGTGTCATTCACCAGTGTTGTTGAGGCAAAGTGCTAAAATTAGTCGTTATCAAAAAATCTACTTCATTTTTTTTTTGTCTTGTTCACTCACAATGAAAACCAACCTAGCTTCCTGCATCCGCCAGAACTGTGCACGTTTATTACATCTTGACGTATGTCATTCCAGTTTTGCAGTTGGATGACTTCGGCTTGGGGCCACAGTTGTGGACATGTGCACCATGATTTCAGCAGGTCATCACTTAAACAAACTCTGATGGGTCGGCCCCATTCTCAGGTGTGTCAGGAGGCACATTCTGTGGGCAAAGCCATTGGATTATGCTTAAATGTTTATAATGAAATCATCTTGGTAACGTAATTGGTCTTTTTAGAGTATTATTATCTTGATAAAATATTCTTTCTTTTTTTTTCAGGCTATGGCGCCGTGAGAGTGGCACCCAGTTGCAGCAGCTCCGTCCTACTGTTTTTAGCCATTTACTTTGATTTTTCTTCAATCTTTTTAATATTTTAATTTCACACAACTGTACCACATTTGTGTGGGAACAATGGAGATGCAGATGGCGTTTTTGTTGGTCTGCTCTTCGCTTTTTTTGCGATTTTTTGGGGTCCACGTCTGTTGAGCCGTTGAGCCGCTGAGCCATGGCTCTATTGTTTTTACATCCATGAACAGCTGTTGGCGGAGGAAGAGGGGATGCAAGGCAGGAGTAAAGCGTCGGGAGAAGAGGAGACGCTACAAATCGTCCGTCCATCCATCATCATGGGATACATGAGGTCTCTCCCTAACGGATGGAAGAGCTAACAGCTGACAGCGCTGACCCAGCTGCAGTGGGAGTATCGGGCCTCATGTTGTTCACTGAGTCATGGCTGAACGAACTCACTCTGGACTCGCTCGTAACTTTGGATGGATTTCACCTGGTCTGAACAGACCGGAGCTGGAGGGAGAGTGGTAAGAAGAAAGGCTGGGGACTCGCCATGTGTGTGAATGAGAGATGGTGTAATGTTGGCACGTTAGGGTTAAAGAGCGGCGCTGAACGAAGGATGTTGAACTGCTGGCGGTTGGTTTGTGGCTGTTTTACCTGCTGAGGGAGTTTTCGTACATCCTGGAGATTGCAGTGTACACCCCCTCCTCGGCTGATGCTGCTGCGGCCTGTGAACCCATCCATCGTTCAGTGTCCCAGCTGCAAACATCACACCCTCAGTCTCTGATCATCATCTCGAGAAACTTTAATCTTACATCTCTCTCTACCTCTCTCCCCACATTCAGCCAGTGTGTGGACTGCCCAACGGGAGACAGTCGGGCCTTGGACCTCCTCTGTGCGGACACCAAAACGCATATTACTTAATTTTTGTTATTTTTTTTCCACTTAATTTTTGGAAGCAAGCATAGACATCTGGTGAGGCCCCGCTGGCCCCAAGTGCAGAGACGTCACTGCTTTAACGTCAAAGTGAAAATACATTTTACAGAGTAATGTCAAAACATTAAAAATATACCACATACAAAAAGTGACTGCATAAAGAATTCACCCTCTTCAAGTCAGTATTTAGATGCTCTTTGGCTGCAACACAGCAGTGAGCCTGTGTGGATGGGTCTCAATCAGCCTTGCACTTCTCAACACTGCAATCTTACCCCCATACTTCTTTGTAAAACTGCTCAAGTTCTGTCAGGTTACACAG
>NW_007580385.1:15285-19308 GCF_000690725.1 Stegastes partitus | reverse complement strand
CCTGCTGCGGTGATTCTGTAGGCCTCGTCAAGCTTCGTAAACTGTTTACAATATTTGTAAGAAAAGAAATTGTTCTACAGTCGTCATCAAGATGTCGTCATGTCCTGGTTTAGGTATGACCTGTTATCATGAGGCCGAACTGAGGTCATGTGAGGACAACTGAGCACAAACAATGAAGACCAGTGAAAAGGCAGAGGAGGGACAATGATAACAGCTTGTTTTGTTTTTGCATTTGTTTTTGTCTCGTGTGTATCAATTAGCTGTTTCAATGTCAAGAATTAGGTTTCACACTCCACAAAATATTGTCACATTTGAACTATTATCACAAGTGCTGTTAGAACTGCCTGTGTTCTGTTTTTAAATGAAACAATAAACCTGAGCTTACTTCATATTTTTCTTATTGTCATAAAATCCCACGAAAGCCCATCTGCGTCTCTCAGCCCCGAGCTTATTTCTCCTCAGTAAAGAGGAAAGTCTCAGTCAATTACTGAAAAGCTCCAACATAAGCTCCAATATAACTTATTTTTTTTAACAAACATTGCTCAAACAAAAAAATAAATATTCTACCAGGATGATGTATGTGGGCTTGTTCAAAGATAAATGTACATGCTAAATGTTAGGAACACATCCCTCTGTGGAGTGGTGAACAGATTTATATCTGGCTTTGGTTACTGCCAGTTTCAATAAAATTCTGCTTTACAACTAAAGCTGTGTGACATTTATAAGCTAGAAGGGCACAAGTAGAGCTCAAACTTCCACCGAACCAAATGCCCTGTCTCGCAGTTTCGTTTTTCTTTTGCCCACGATCCGCCTCCTCGACAAGATTCACAAAATTGTAGTTAATGTGCAATCCTAGTAGCAGCGAAAGCATTAATAGAAACAGGGTTCTCTGCACGTTTTCCAGGAAAATGCAGCTGAAACAGATGCGTGTCGGCAAATTTCAGAAACACAAAAAAGGGGGCTGGAAGCACACAGCGTAGTTCATGGCCTTTTTTTAATGGTGCAAACATTTCAACAAAGAAACAAGGCAAACAGATATATATTCAACTTAAACAGGGATTTCAAAGCTATTAAAAGATAAAGCTGTCATTGTTATTATCCAAGTAAGGCACCATCAACCTCGTGTCAGAAACTAAAGAAAAATAGGCCCCTCTTGAAAGAACAGAAAATATCCGAACAAACATCTGTTCAAGGTGACAAACTAGAAGCAAAGAGCCTAAATCAAGGTACTGAAGTCATTACCTACGCAATGGGAAACAGGATCTCAGCGGAGGGAACAGTTGTTTCAAGGAACATGTGATGATTTTTTTGATTGCTTTTTTTTTTTTGTGATGTTCTTCCTATGATGACAAACACTTTAAGAAGACGTATCGCCGCACTGCACTCAGAATAGCAGCAAAGTATTGTTGACTGCTGTTGTACAAGTCCTTTACTGTCAAGTGGAATACTGAGCCACTTCTCTTCAAGTCAATTTCATTCTGAAAAATGGAGCCACCACAAAGAAAATCTTCCAACTGAACATGTTAAGTGGGTCTCACACAGCCAGGCAGGGCAATCGTCAGACACGATGACTTCTGATAAGGCCGCCTGCCCCCATCATTATGGATCTCTCACATCGATTAACATATGTCTTCAAACACCGGGTTAAAGGGGGCAACAGGCTGATAGCACGCCCACATGTGGTGCTGGAAACTGCATGAATTACAATCCAGGACAAACATATGTAAATACTATATATGCAAATGGCTCAAAGGTTTAATCGTGTTTGTTCCTGCAGCTGAGTCATCGAGGATATGCGGCGGTTTCAAATGGGCTAATGGTTGGTTACTTGACAAAATGGTTGTCGGTTGCGTCAATCATGCGCTCAGAGATGAGAGAGAAAGGAAAAATCTAATTTAGAATTTTATCTCACCACATCAGTGAGTCTAAAGTTGACTCGAGAGCAGCTGTGTTTTCTAGAAATTATCCTTATTTGCTTCTAATTTGATGGCTGATTTAGAGACATTTTGTGTGCCTGAGTATTCATCCCCCTTGTTTTCCCCTTGAATTGCTTTTTNTGTTGCTGTGAATGAACGTGTCCAACAACATGATTCTGTCCCCTTAAAAAGTGTCCAACAGCCTCACCAAGTCCTTCAGGAAGAGTCAAGAGACCTGCTGCTTGTGGAAAGAGACCACAGCACCTCATTAACTCTTCGTGTCGCAGCTGTCTGACTCATTACTGACTTGAGATTTCTGCTCTGACTTCAAAAGCGGGAAAAAACTTGGCTTCGGCGTTATTATTTGCTGGCTACACATGCCTCAACCAAGGTGGCGTTTCTGAATGTCAACGATCATAAAACTCCTACATGTGATGCAAAAATAGTCAGAGGAAAACATCCTGGGAATGTGCTCATTTACTTTCATGCCAAAGTCTGATGAGAACACCAACGCCGCTCTCCTGTCTGTGCTTTAGGTTTTGAGCTTTAGCCAGCAGCTAATTAGCTTAGCTTAGCATAAGGACGTAAACACTCTGCTCATTATCGTTTCCAGTATAGTGTGTATTCAGTTGTCTGATGACGCACAACAACCAATAATTATTCCCCAATGTCAAAAGGCGTGGATGGAATTTAATGAAATGTTATATACTGTGAGTATATTTTTATTCAGTATAGTTGTGTGACAAGTTTGGAAGAGTTATAAGTTACACTCCTGACCAATAAAAAAACATAAAGTGGGTGCAAATGTAAAACTGTTGGTTCTGAAAGTTTCCCATTTCCAGCAGTGTCAAGGATCAAAGCACTTTAGTTGTTGCATACCAAACACAAAGCCGTGCTGCTATGCATTGCACATAATCAAACTCCTCCTATGTCTAAAACAAAAGGTCAATCCTGCTAATATCGCTTATTGTTCTATTCAAAAATTATGAATGCGGAGAACATCGACCTCACAGAAATTTATGTGGGGAGTCCGAACTGCCAAAGGTTAAGAGTCTCTGAAAGCTTTTAGTGTAAAAGCAGTTGCCTATATCTGACCTAATGTGCACGTCTCTGTTAACACACACAGTTATAACTGATAAACAAAGTTGTTTTAGAGTTCACATTTTCTAACAAACGCTCGAGTCCCTTCAGAATAAAGGTCCAAGTCTGCTCATCTTTAGATGCATTTAGTAAGTAGGTCATGTATCCAGAGCCGCCCAAGAACCCCATCATGGAGAACGTCAGTGTGTCTCATACGGTGCCTTTACTGTAACAAACACCAAACATTACAAACCCAAACTCACATTTTCAAATCTGTCTAATAGTCTGTATTTTGCAGCATTGATTTGAAAGCTGCCCTTTATATGATGCTAAACCTTTGGGAATAATCCCAATAACTGAATATAATTTTACAGAAATCCTTCATATTGCATTTTTTAATATCTCAGGGCTTATGAGATGGAGGTGTTGCTTATGGAAACTGAGTCCAACTCAATTGCAGGTAATTTGTTTTATTGATTTCACGGCCCTCAAGTCCGAGCCGAGAAATGTCAAGCCGCCATCGATGGCTCTGTTGTACGGGATTCTTCTTATTTAGCCTGCTGTGATGCCCACATTCATGCAGGTGATCACAGTTTGGAACATTAAAGCGGGCCAAAATGGACCGTCCCTGTGAAGGTCCCTGCATTTAGCGTTATTTGTGGGTGAATTAACCCCTCTGTCAGCCTCTGGCGTTCACACACAGAGGGAAATGGGCTGAGGAACGTCGTGGGAGTGGGGATGGAGGGAGAGAAAATTATACATAATTTCATGCATTTTTTTCCTTTTTTTTTTTTTCACTCTCAATGAGCCGCTTCTTCCAAATAAGCATGGTGAGCTCGGGGTAATTTACGGAAGAGAATGATCCTATATCATATAGGCTGTGGCATACATTATCTGTTTTCTACACCAGTGTTGTGGGTAAACACACAGCGGTTCGCCTCAGGGCACTAATCTCCTCTCGCTCCTGCTGCGGTGATTCTGTAGGCCTCGTCAAGCTTCGTAAACTGTTTACAATATTTGTAAGAAA
>NW_007580385.1:0-13480 GCF_000690725.1 Stegastes partitus | reverse complement strand
TTCTGTGTAGCTTTGGCTGTGTGCTTCAAAGTCATTGTCTTACTAGAGAACAAATCCTCTCCATCATGATGTTGCCACCACCGTGCTTCATAACCGCCACCTTTGATTTAAATGTTGCTAAATCTTAAATGTTACTCCGGAATACTGTTCATTACATCATTTGTTTTTTTAAGCCTTCACATTTTAAATCAGTGCTAAGAGCGCAGAAACAAAAACAAAAGCTACACACACATCTCAATGTTTATGCTCATTAAGCGTAACATTATGAAGCAGTGTTGCTGATGGATGTAGCATCTATGCTTTGAACTCAGATTCTTTCAATACAGTACAAAGAACCTAAATGAATAAGAATCCTCTACAAATGGTTCTTGAATTGAAAAAATATCTTGCTGCATGTCATTTAGTGAACTGGATATTTCACTGAACTTTATTTGAGTTTAGAAATACATTGAAAAAAATCCTTCGTTTTCTGTCAAGAATTTGCAATTTGTTGAACATCACCTTTGATATTCTGAAAGAGAGTCTCTAAAGCAAGGACGTTGGATTGTTCCAAAAATAGCTTTGTACGAGATGTGCAAGCAGACACAGAATGGTTAAAAAAAAACAAGAAAATACGCTTAAATTGTACAAAAAAAAGATCTAAATTCACAGTAATGAATGTTGTCCGAAAGCTGTCAAAGAAGCTCCACTGAAGGAAGTGTGAAATGCAAATAATCCTGTTTTTTACGACGATAACTGAATTCTTCTTGTGTAACTAATGTGCTGCATTAGTCATCCTTTAACGTCAGAGAGTGCATCTAATCAGTGGTTCAAAAGCATCCATTTACACGGACCGTTAAAGACACTTATGTTCACTATTCAGTCAGATTTATTTTAGACCTCACTCCATATAAAATACTGAAACACTGTGGAAAATCGCACGTTTTATTGCGTACGGCTCTAATCCACCTGTTGAAACCGGGAGACGTGATTTGTTCTGATGAGAGAGAGTCAACAAATGTGAAAAAAAAAACCCTCAAAGTCAAACCAAAAGCGATGAAAATTATTTCGCAGCAGACACCCTTTCACAGCACTCCACCAAAAATAATAGCTGACATGTGCTACTTTCTAATGGGGAGAGTGCACACAAGTACAGGGTGGAGAGTTTCTTTTATTTTGACAGTTCACTGAACAAGAGTAAATGAAAAAGATGTGTGTGGGTTTGCTGTTAACGAGACGTAGTTCTGGAGGCCTCGGAGTGGAGGCAGACTGGCAAGGCAAAGTAAACATGCGGATATCGATGAGGGAAAAAAAAGCTTTAGGGGATTCGCATAGGAGCCTGACTTCCACATGTTGGGAGACTCGTCACCTCGCTGCTGTTTCCACATTTAATAACAGTCGTGTACGTTATGCAAGCAGCAGGTTTCATAATGCCTTTAAAAATCGTTCTGTCGAGCAAAGCAAACTTTTCCGAATGCATTAAAATTCATAAATGGCTTTAATAATTCCTAGTCTTAAGCATAAATGTCATGGGACACGTGTTGTATGTAAATGAATAACACTTCAGAGTCCTTACTGTAACACCTTAAGGCTGTGAGGATTCCTGTGCATGTTAGTAGCGCATCAACAAAAGGACTGTACAGCTGTTCAGCGGGCTCAACTGTATCTCTTTTCCTTTACTTTGTAGAAATCTGTCGTCACTTTGATATGAAAGAGTCTTTATTGTGAGTTCTTGTTAAATTAAATTGACCATGATTCAGTGTTGCAAAGCAGTGAAAGGGGGAAACTCTTTATAGGAGCTTGGAACATATAGTATAGACACAGTCTGGATTATGTTGGGGGGGAAGATTTCTCTTTATGCTACGGGTATTAACTCTTATGTTTTACTGCACAGAAGTTGTCAGGATTTGGTCTGACTCCTTTCTTTAAACGCAGACCTTTCATATTTCACATTTTGACTCCTGCAGGTTTTTATGTTTGAGCAACAGAAGCACTTTGGTTTGGCGTTTTGGGAAAATTGTGGTTTCGGCTCAGATCCTTTTGGCCTTTTTCAGGGTTTAACCTAGACTCCAATCTTGCTTTCAACTTAAAGATAAATCTGAACATTTTAAGGTGCAGGTAGTGGCTTTTACTCACAAATGTCACCGCCTGTAAAAACGTGTTCATA
The DNA here is from genome assembly GCF_000690725.1 of Stegastes partitus. Taxonomy (NCBI): domain Eukaryota; kingdom Metazoa; phylum Chordata; class Actinopteri; family Pomacentridae; genus Stegastes; species Stegastes partitus. Next base: position 11,334 of record NW_007580385.1, on the reverse strand, counting down.
GGCAGAAGCTATAAAATAAACCATGTTTTCTACAAGATTGCAGAAATGCAGTAAGTGGATATGAGGTATGCAGAAGGCAGGTCAATTATCTGTGATCTGCAGACATTCACTGAGTTTTCAGGATGTTGTTGCTCACATGTCTACGGTGCAGCTACCTTTCAAGTGAATCAGTTAGGATTGCCAAAATTATTTCTATTTGCTAAATGCCAGAATAATGAGAGAGAATTTTTTAAAACTTTCTTCAAAGTCAGAAGTTTACATACATTAGTATTTGGTAGCATTGCCTTTAAAAAAGGAAAAGTTTAGTCTGATTTAATATCAGACGTGTGAAAAAAAAAGGTTATGTGTCTTTTTGTACAGTGTATGTCAACTTCTGGTTTCAACTGTATACGTTACTTCATTACTTTTTTAAATGCAGAAAAGAAATTGTTGATGAAACCCAGTCAGATTGATTGGTGTTCATTTTAAACAATGATTCATAGTAGAAATTAAACGTTGAAAAGGCTGGGAGACATTCAGCAGTATAGAAGAAATATTCACAGCACAGGGGTGTCGAGGATTTGTCTCAGTGGAATCAATGGATTCCATTTCACTTGAATAGCATGACTGGGAAAACACAGACTCCAATTCACACATTTGTACAGTCAAATGGGAGCCACTGTCTGCATATATTTCCTTTTACAAACACAGGGGAGGATACATCTCCTTTAGAGATGAAGAAATTTAAGATTGAAATGACAGCCCGGTTCTCCATGTCCTGCTGCTAACCCTGAAAATAAGTTAACGTCTCAGACACGGAGGGAAGGGGACGCTATAAATGTTTTCTAGATGTAAAAAAAAAAAAAAGTAGTCTAGCTGGCTGTTCTCTCCCAACTTCAGCTCCAAGGCCTCAACACTAAACCCTCACAGATCTGCCTGACGTCACAGCAGTAGAGCTTGAGAGAGTGGGATTGTGAGGGCTTGAAACTGTATAAAAAGAAGGAGCTGGACACGCTGTTGTGACATCAATTGCTTGGAAACAATGAATCAAAAAAGTGAATTTACAAATCATATTTTATTCAGTATGGAGTCTCACATACATCTCAGCAAACCACCAAAAGTCAGGGAAGCCATGCACATCTGTAAATACTCTGCAGTTATTTGACTGAAATGGAAGCAACTCTACAAACACGCAGAAACCAACCACAACAGCCAGCAGCCAGATGCTGTCACTTACAGGTAACCTTTTGTGTGGGGCAGGACAAACATTATTTATATGTCACCTGTTTCACCATGACCTATGGATAAATCAGTCAGGAAAAGCCTGCAGATATGAAGACTTACAGAAAAGCCACATAATAGTGTTGAAACATCTGCATCAGTTGCAAGCGAACTATTTGGCAAAAAAACAAAACAAAAAAACTGTCATTATATTGAAGTTTTACTTTTATTCTCTCTCCTTTTTTAAATCTATTTTTGCATAGAAACAAATCTATAAAATTGCAAAATTACACTAGAATTTACACATGTAATTCTAAATAACATTTTTTAAAAAAAAAAACACTAAAGCTTTGACTAGCCATAACATTTAAAGAAAAGTTTTTAAAGAAACTTAAACAATAAAAGTAGCTCTTCAACTACCTACACAAATTCATAAAAACTTCACAAATACTTCCTGTTCAGTTCATAAATGAAACTATACAACAATGACAATTAATAGAAGAAAAAAATGTGTGTATAATATTGTAAGCGTTGGTGATAAGTCAAAATATGAAAATACATCTCATGTCAAATTAAGACTAAAACATCATTTTAATCAAGTCAGTTTTTCTTTTCATGTTTTTTTTGTTGTTTTTTTTTCATGTTATTTCGTAGCAGATTTTTAGCACCACATCTGTTGGAGTATCATATATTTTTTCGAACAGTCTTAAACCGTCAGACACTTGCGAACACACCTCAAAGTCCATTCATGTGGAAACTGTAAAGGAAGCTTAAAAGTCATGATGATGTGCTGCTGCATCCAACCATTTTTAAATGAGATATATCAAACATATTGTAGTTGACTGTTCAGCTTGTCACCAAAGAGTTTTAATGTTGCTTCACAACTTGCTGCAATTTAACTGCAAAAGGATTCTGTGAGTGTGTGAAACTCCCGTCAAAGCCAGATAACTTAAAATAAAAACTGACAAAACAACACAACATTTCACTGCTAATTTCAACAAGACCATTTGGACATTTGGCAGATACAGTTATTAAAAACATTTCCCAATTATGTTGCAGGAAAACATAACCAGAGAAGCATAGCACCCGCTTCCAATGATAAATGCTACTTTTAATTAGCAGTGCAAAACCGTGAATGTCATTTCTGAGAAACTGTGTTGGCAAAGGACAAAAAGCCAGTCTTCATGCAGAAACTAAAAATATGTGGAGTCACTGATGTCAGCTGAGTTGTTTTTAGATCAGAGCACAGATAAGCTAATCAGGCCTGTCATGTATTAATCTTGTACATCAGATGGTCCACACAGTGTCTCACACAGTGTTTGCCAAAACCCGGCTTCTTATCAAACCACGAGTCAGAAACCTGCTCAAGAAACGCACTCTCTTCCCTTTGGTTGGACATTGCAGGAACATGAAGCAGCGTTACAGGCTGAGCTTCCTTTACCTTTAAAGCAGGGATTTCCAGGGTAGCTGTGGAGAGGCCCTTTGCGTCCAGACTGCAATAAAACAACATCACTGAACTTGGTGCCGCCAGTCTGTGTTGCATCTTTCCTTATCACTATTATTCCCTCCGTCTGGCTTGGAGTGGGTGGCCGGATTGGAGTGCATCTGACTTTTGATGCTGGAAATCAGTGTTTGTCTCTCATCACAGACCTTTGCCTTTTCTGTAACAACTGTGTTTTTGTAGCCTTTTCTTCCAAAGCATAGTTTTTTATCATAACCTTTCCCTAAACTTAACCAAAGCTCTTCCATGTGCAGATACAGTGCTGCACATTTAATGTCACACTGCTTTATAGAATATCCCATTTGTCCTGAACTAGTCCTGAATCATTTCCTATAGAACCTATAGTAAAACAGCCCGTTTATATGTCATAATCCAGTTTTTTGTCAGAACTAAATTCCCCAAAATTGATTCCAGGAATAACTTTTGCCTGTTTAAAGTCATGGTTGGCAGATCGTTACGGCTCACGGGCCGAGCGTTGGTCATGCCTGCCAGATTATCACACCTCGGTCAGCCACGGAAGGCAACGTGTTTGTTTGTTTGTCAATTACATGCTCACTTGAGATCTGCCTCGCTGAGTTATTCACACACTGTCTGACTTTAATTAGGGCACATCACCTTTTTTCATGTTTGTACACTTTTTTCTAGTTTAATATTTAGCAAAAGTTTAAATCAAGTCTTGTTTTCTTTCCTTAAATACTTTATCTCCCAAATACATGCTAAATATGTCCAATATAGGCCATGTAGATCATGCTGGTCCAGTACATAGGCTAGTTTTCACACCTGAATACGCCGCCATCTTGAAGCCCACTCACTGGAATATCCCGGATGTAGTCATAATTACACCCTGGACCGATGGCATGATAATAAACGGGCAGCACCGTCCTACAAAAACATCAGACAAAGCAAACATCCGAAGTAAATCACTTGTATTGAGTGGTTCTATGGGTGATTTAGAGTTAATAAGGCTCTGCTGTTTGATGCACATCTAAAAGGATCTGAATGTGAGGAATAACCCGTCTGTATCAAATGGTTTTCTGGTTGGATTTAGTGTCAGTTAAGCTCTGCTGTTTGATCCAACTGTAAAAAGAATCTGAGCAAGGATTCTGCTGTTCCTCCCTCAACATACATAAACGTAGACTCAGGTAAATCGATAACACTTCAACGATGGGAGGCTGCGGTGATGGAGGCTGCGACAGAAAACACTGCCGGCATGAATGACAATGAGAAGCGTCTGGATTTAAGGTCCACACTGTAGAACCGCATGAGTATTATTGAATATCAGACGGCTCTAAATGAGCCGGTCATTGTGATGCATATAAGCATAAACGGGCACAACTTAAGTACTACGTCAGAGCTAACGTGTTGCTCCATGATGTGGAGCTATTGAAGGTAACTTCTAAAATATAATACATAGCTTGACTTTTATCATTCGTACTCTGTTCTGTAAGCTGCACCCTTCTCGCTGCTCTTGCGGCTGTCCATCACTTTGGTGGACCATTCTTTTTTTTTTATCCTGAGAAACTTCAAAGAGGGTTTGTTTTGGCTCTTCTTCATCAAGGAGGAACACTAGCAGCAGAGTAATGGTTGACTGATCTTCTGTGAGCAAAGCAGGTAAAAGCATCGGCCATGATTCATCTTAATTCAAACTACAGCACTGATCAGCCAGATGGGTTCAAATGAACCATAAAGATCTTATAAGGACTCCGTTTGTGTCAAGTATCAAAGCAGAAGCACCTTGACATCCTTATAGCACCTAAACACTCAGAGCTGACATACAAGCCCAAAAAACCTGAAGAAAGAAAGTGAAGTGAAGAAAATGACCTTTTCCCAAGTTGCTTGTGGCTGAAAAACAAAAAAGTGACCCAAGAGCATTTCCTGGCTGAGTTGAGTGTCCTAAAATAACGTGTTGTTGATGAAGAAGCGAGTGCGTGTGACATCTGAACACTTCAGTTTGAACTGCAGCATTCATGCAGCATATTTCAGCAGGAAACGTTCACGTGTAGCATGGATTGCAACACGTCCACAAGTGCAGCACTGTGACCCTGTTTGTTCAGCTTTATGGACCTACACGCTCTGAGTCAGCGCCCCCGTCTTCTTTAAACTGCATTTTCTGCACCATATTCATATTAGATTGATCTATTGTGATTAAATGGTAAATGGCCTGCACTTATGTAGCCCTTTTTTCTACCTAAGTGGTACTCAAAGCGCTTTACAATGTGTTACTCATTCCCCCATTCACACACCAATGGTGGCAGAGCTGCCATGCAAAGTGCTGCCTTCCATTGGGAGCAACTTCAGGTTCAGCGTCTTGCCCAAACACGCTTCGACTGCGGAGTTGTCGGGGATCAAACCACCAACTTTGCGATTGGGTTCGCCACCTGAGCCACAGCTGCTTTATTAAAGTGATTTTTAATTGCTTCTTCTTTTATTATTTGCACAGATAAATTAGCATCCAGATGTTTTGAAGTGTCAACATGCTGATATAGTGACAAAGTGCAGCTGAGACTGATGGGAATGTCATTACTTTTGAAGGAATTCTGGAGCTTTGTGTGATTTCAGGCAGGGGCAGAGTCAGTCAGTCACAAGGCTATATTCTGTTTAATTGTTCACCACCTAAGTCCAGCTCACCCACTTTATAGGGCACTTTATAAGTGCGGCAGCGTTCATTCATTCTGCTCCACGAGCCTCTACAGCTCAGCACGTCATTACCGCTCTTTAACTTCCCTTTAAAGATCTCTCAAACAGGTTATACACCTCAGTGGTTGGAGATCTGTTTGTACCTTCTGACTGTTAATTCAAAGGAAATTCATTTTGTTAAATTCCATTTCATTCAAACTTGACTCTGCTCATTTCCTCCTTCTTCGGGAGCGCAGGTTTGAGGGTTTCTGATGTCATGGACCTTCTATGTCAAACCTACCAGAACTACATGCAGATCCCAGGCGCCCTAACCGGGACGTGAACCAGGGACCGTCTAGATAGCAATACGTAATTTCATTGTTTTTAAACATGTAAATATCTTTGATTAAACATGTAAAAGTGTAAACTGTAAACACGATCTCATTAAAATTAAGGCTACACTGCAAATAATCTGGGACTTGCCAATATTTAAAATCCTATTTTTAGACACAATAGATAATTTGACTTGTTTTAAAAGTTATCTATTCATTTTTAGTCCTTGATTTGACAGTGCAATCTTAAATTGAGCATTAAAAATATTCTTTCAAGATTTCTTATCAAGTAAAATGTACTTGCTGCATGGACAGATAGTTTCACTAGTTTTAAAGTCATTTTCTTCTCAGATTTAGTGTTTATATCTTATATGTGGGCTGCCCTTTTTGCAGTGTAGAAAATGTGTTTTTCTGGTTGATTTAATGAGACATTTTTTCAATTATTTTACAGTATTTATTTTTTGTGCCCCGGCTGAGGCAATATGACTTTTTTTTTTTTTTTTTACAGTTCTTTTTTTTATAGTATGAAAAATGGCTTTAACACGTAGCCAAGGCCAGTTACTTGACTTCTGCCACTCACCACCGGCCCTCTGCTGCTCTGATAAACATCTTTAGATCTTCGTGTTCCCCTCTGAGACCCATGTGGCCGCCAGCAACAAGCTTTGCTCATTTCCTGCATTTCAAAGCATTGCTCTCCATTTCCTTTAACCCTATTCAGAACTTTCATGTTGCCATATGTAGAAGGTCTTTCGCGGTCCATTGGACCCCAAGAAAGAATATGTGCAAAACTTACAATAACCATATTTTTTGCATTTGTACTTTGGACACACGTGCATTAAAATGTTAGTTTGACAATGTGTGTTACGCCAGTTTCCCAACTGAAATGGGTTCAAAAATATGTATTGATTTTTTCTCTTTTTTAAAAAAAATACAGCCCTGATCAGTGGCACAAATCCAATAAGGTTGAAGCATAATGAACTGCTGACCAGGTTAAGGAAATATCAGTGGAAATGCCAATTAATACTCAGACATGGATTATTACTTAGGTCAGCAGCTGCAGTCAGGTCAGCCTTGATGCCTCAGCGAGCCAGACAGCTTTTAAATCCTTCTGGACTTTTATCTGTTTGCCTCTTGCTAAAAATGTCAGTGGGATGCACGGCTGAGCTGGACACACGAACGCCACACCTTTGCTCGGCGATCTGCTGAAGGAATGGCACACTACATGCACTGGAACTCAACTTTGCCATTGAGTGAAAATTGCTAACTCGGAATAAGTGCGTGGAGATGGTGCTCTTGCAGCATCCATGTTTGAATGCAGAACCGATCTTTTCCTCTGCAATTACCATCCATCGTGGCTTGTGAATTGCAGATTCCCAGTGCAGCGTGCAGTAATCAGCAGGCCAGTATTCCCCACCACGTGTGGCAGCTTGGCTCCGGACCGACACTCTGACACTTTGGAAATGAGCCACACACAGATTAATTTGCTGTGCTTCAGCATGAGCCCAAATTCAAATGTGTGCAATTTCCACACAACCTCTGCTGTTAGTAATCCTTTTCTTTCTCCTTCCATACCACTTATGCCACCACACACAGTGGAGGCAAATTGTTTTTGATTAGAATTACACTATGTCCTTATGTTCAGGATGAGCAAATAGTGATTGACAGCAAAGAAACTTTTCGTGATGTTGTGAAGTTCTGCACATATTGACAGATCGGGTTTCTGGTTGTTTGTCTGGCTTAGAGACAGACAAACACATAGACGGGCAGATTTGAAAAAAAAAAAAAAAAAAGACAAGCAGACAAGTGGGTGCAGACAGACAAGAGCAAATACACAAAGTACATTGAGTGAGCAGAGTTCACCAGAGTGTTCTTTGGACACAGCTGCCCTCCTGTGGTCACTGTTAGAAGTTCATTTGTGTGCTGTTTGAAAGATGTCATTAACTTTTAGATCTCATTACAGCAGTTTGCCTGTTTAGAGCTGACAGCACGTTCATATGTATGTAAAACCTCGATGAATTAAGGCTAAAGTTTGTTGCTGTTTGGAGCTGCTTTTAATAAATGTTTATGGTAAAATATGTCAATGAAGCATTGTTTTGAACTAACCAAGCAGTATGTCCATCCTGTTGTTGTCTCAATTTATTGTTAATCTAATAAAAGGTTATTTATGTAAATGCAGTTTCAACAATTACTATCAGGAATGAAAAGCTATTTATACAGAAAGCAAAAGTCACCAGTAAATACCAGACAGTATTGCAAAAATAGATGAACAAAAATGTAGAAAGATGAGCGTTAAATAGATTAGCAAAAAAAAAGTCCAACTTTTATATATTTACATCTTCTTTTCTTTTCAAATCGACCACTTCACATGACAATAACAGCTCTTAATATAGAAAATGATCCAGAGAACAGTAACATGCTGACCTCATTGTTAAATAACCTCCTTGGGTTGAATTATTACACATTAACTGTGAATAAATTGCTCTTTACACATGAATAATCTGGTTGCCAAAATCTGTTACATAACTTTTAACCTGGTTTGGTGATGTGATGCAGTTGAGTGCTTTTATTGTTCCGTCTGAGCTGCTGGCTGCTGCTAAAAACTTCAGACTTTGTACAGAAAAGTTTGCATGCGACGCTTCTGATCTGATGACGATCACCTTGTTCAAGCCCACAAATTAGAATTAGAGGGTCTGGTGGCATATTTGTCTTGTGTGTTATTATTATTATTATTATTATGAGATAACAGTCAGTTTCAGCTCATTAATACGGGCCTGCTAATATAGTTACGGTTACCATTACAATCCAAAAGCTAAGTCAAGAAAATTGTCTGACATTTTGGTTGGTTTGCTTATTGGATTTGTCAGAAGTTTCCTCACAGGTCATAACTTTGCTTTAATAAAAACATGAGAGCTTGAAGGTTTCTCTGTGCAGAATGTTTCTCAGGTTTTGCAGGGGGTGGATGTGCATTTTCTAAATTTTCTTTAATGAAAAATGTCACTCTCATATCTGTCTGCTCAACACAAAGCTAGGCTGTAACGACAGAATTCCCCTCTGGGATGAATAAAGTCAGTCTAAGTCTAAGTTAGCTTAGCACAAAGCCACATGGGGACACAGCTGACTTCTAGATTAAGCAAACAAGTTCTACTATGTTCATTAGTAAACTTCAGCATGCTGTAGCTCGCAGATTGTGTTGCCTTTGTATAGAGCCAGGATCCTTATTTCCCCCCATTTCAAGAGTTAAGCTAATCTAACAGCATCCTGCTATAGCTTCATATTCACCACACAGACGTAAGAGGAGTCAATCTGTTCATCTAACTCATGAGAAGAAAGCAAATAAGAGTGTTCTCCAAAACCTCACACAATCCCTGGAAAGCAACAATCTGAATTGATTGCAAATCGCAGTCCTCTTCCTGTCTGCATTACTTTGATCATAATGATATTCGATATTCCCAATATCATTTATTATTTAACATAATAATGAAGCTGCTGTTTGTTTGATTTGATGAAAAGTGAAAGTATTCTGATGCTGCTGCACTCACTGGTCGCATCAGATTAGCCTGTGACACAGCCATCGCGGCAAATCTTGGCCCAATCCAAAAAGCATTATTTCTTCAGCTGCTTTCCTAAATGAATTCCAAACAACCATTCTGAGCATTTTCACTCAAGTGTCAGTTTACCACAACACTGCTCATGATGGCAGATGAATCCCTCGTGTCCCTCGGCGCTGAGGTGACTGCTGTTCCCCAAATCTGTGAGACCTTTTTTTTTCCTTTTTTTTGCTTTTGACATTGCTGATTGCATTGTGCTCATTCGCTCAGAAAATTGGTTTTGGCTCACTGGTGTGTCCAGAATTTTATCAAACGCTTGACGCTCGCTGAGAAATTCAGTGGTGAATGTGGGCACACTTCATTTAACCCGCCATCAGCTTAAAGTGCCTTCCCCCCGGGGACGACTGTTTGGTCACGTTTCACAGGGAGCCGGTGGTTAGCGCTGCTAGCACACAGCAACGATGTCCTGGATTTGAATTATAATGATGCTTCTTACTGAATGGTGTTTGCATATCTTCTTCTATTTGTTAGTGCTTATACCAGGTGCTTCCTTTTCTTCTCCAACAGCCCAGAAGCATGCAGTATTTCATCTAAACTGTCCCGGGGTGTGAAAGTGATTGTGTCTATTTGATGGCCTTGTAATCACCAGTAATTAATGTTTTTAATTCTAATGTTCCCCTGTGTTTGGCAGAAAAATTAGAAATTTGACACAACAACAGAAAACTGAGCTTTGCTATGCAAATGCAATTAATTTGACTAAATCTGCCTCAAGGATTGCCGTTCAGGTAACTTGATGTCGAAAACATCCTTCACACAAATGCAAATGTTTTTGTAGCGACATCTGAGACCTCGGGTCGCCGAGAGACTGAGACTGGGTCTGTTCGCACAATTCAATAATAATTCACTGAGATAAGTTTTAAATAAGTTTAGCCTTTTATGAAAGGAAAACAAGATCAATAACTCATATGAATGTATGCAAAACTCCAAATCAAAGTAATCAAGCCCCCCCCTCTTCCTCTCACAAAGCCCAGGTGAACTGGTGAACAGGTGAGCTTAAATCCTCGCCCGTCAACGGGAGCCGCTATCCCCCTATCAAATGTGTCCAACAAAAAAGATCGCAACCAAAAATAAAAAAAATCAATCTGCTCTTTATAAGCATGTTCCTCATCAATTTAAACCCCTAAATGGACTTAAAGTTTTATATTTCACCCTCCATTTAGGAGAAATGGCTATTTTGAAGAAAGAACTACAACTTCCAGTAGTGTTACAATACAACATGATTGGACACGTCATGAAATCTGTAGTTCTTCTTGGGGTTTACAACTGGGCTTGTGTTTTGTATCAATAAACTAAAATAAACGGATTGAAGTACTGACAAATGTGCTACTGTTAAAGTATAAAACGTGTAGTATGAAATAAGTGTAAAAGAGTACATCGTATTGTGGTATTTTTTGTGTTTTTATTACACTGGCACTGTTTCGGGGAAATTTGCGCTCGTTGCTAAGGCAACCCTGTTAGCATCAGCGCGCAGCCTCGTCGTGGACTCAGAAGAGATCCGTCCTATAGGATCTGTAATGTTTTTGTGTGTACAGTAGGTGGCGGTAATGCACCTGAACATTGGATGCCAACCGCCAAATCAATAGAAGAAGCAGCATCAGCAGCTAGGCTTGTAGCTAACGTAGACAGCCTTGACCAGCGAGTTAAAAGCTGCATAAAGCTACAGATACATTCCCCACTGCTGGCCTCTCAGTTACAACAGTCAGATTATCCATCGCTGTGATCACAGTACATGTTTTGGTCACCGTTTTCCTGCATTTGTCCTCCTTGTCAGAGTTGTATTTGTTTACAGAGAAATGAAAGTAACGACGAGTATGTTTGCCCCTGCCAAACACAGTAAAAGCACTTATATTTTACCACAAATAAATGATAATAGCTATGAACGATATCACTGGGATCACTTTCAGAGCGATCTCAGAACAGCTTCTCTCTGCCTGGATATATTTCTTGTATTTTCTATTCATGAATACGGAGCTTATAGTAGGTGGAGCACACGGTAGCTGCTTAGTGCCGGTGTTCACAGAATGTTAACGTTGTTCAGTGTGGGCCACACATCTGTACAGTGATCTCTATAGTTATT
>NW_007580384.1:27783-33225 GCF_000690725.1 Stegastes partitus | reverse complement strand
CCATTATCAGAAATTAATGGACTTCGCGGAAGCAACCGTCCTCCGCTTCGCGTCGGACGGTTCACGCCTCCGCGTCGTCCATTAATTTCTGATAATGGACACCTCGTCGGGCATTATCCCTTACTCAACATCTTGCACAGAACATACTATACACCTGTCAAGCTGCACACATTTAACAATACTATGTCACCTGTATGCCAGAAATGCAAGGTTACAAATGGAGACCTTTTGCATATGATGTGGCATTGTCCAATGATTGCAGAGTTTTGGAAATACATTGTTAAAACTACCTCAGATGTTACGCAATATAATATTCCACTAGATCCTACAGTTTGGATTCTGGGAGATTTGAATACATTGAAAATAAATAACTTTACCCGACATTTCATTTTACTTGCTAGTACCGCTGGAAAAATGTGTATTTTAGTCAACTGGAAATCTGCTCTCCCTCCCTCACAGAGGCACTGGATCAATGAATTAACATCATACTGTACTCCGGAGAAGATCCTCTATAATGTCAGAAAAAGGCCCACAACGTTTAGGAAGATATGGGGAGCCTTCATAGATGCTTTACCTCTTCTCAAATGTCATGGTTAACATTCACCAACTATATTACTCGCAACTGGACTTAATTTTATTTTATTGTTTTTTCATTCCTTTTCTTTTATATTTAAACATATGTGTACATTATTAATATAGCGGTTATTATGGGTTAATATCATTCTAAGAGCAAAGAATCACACTAACTATAGGGGGTTCAGGGGGGTGGGGGGTTGTTTGTCCTTCTATGTTGTCATTATTAGCATTTTAAGGGAAGACAGACAATGAATGGAATATCTCTTTGCCTTTGAATCTTTTATTTCTTTTTTCTTCTGTCTTCTCTACATTGTCATTTTATTTTAGTTTTATTTTTCCTTTATTTCTTTATTTTGTTCTATATTGATGAAAAATGTTAATTACAGAGCAGATGTACACTATCTGTATCCTCATTTCTATCAATAAATAAATCATTATATGAGTTTGTCCACTGCACTCCCATGAAAAGACTAAAGGAGCAGATACATGGAAGTTCTTTAGTGGCTGGCGTTTCTGCAGAGATCTGACTCAGTGTCTTTCATCCATCATGAAACCCTGGAAGCAGTGCAGCTGGAGGTTCTTCCACCAGAATCACAGCAGTGTGAAGGACAGTTTAAAGTGATCAGGCAATGATGCACTGGTCTTGGTGTTTCTGCTTTAGTTTTTTCATGTCTTCTTTATGCTTCTTCTGCAGGTCCTTCAGTTCTTGTGTGAGCCTTTCTTCTTTGTGGCTGGAGAGTTTGTGTAGAAGAGTGAACTCATCTTTGTGTTGCTCTTTCTCTTTCATTAATACCTGGTAGGTTTGTCTCAGATCCTTTAGCTCCTCATCATATTTTTCTATCAGAGTTTCAAAGTCTCTGGTGTATTTCTGTCTGAAGTCATTGACTTCTTCAGCTTGATTTCTGGCCTTGTCCTCGTATTTCTGTTTCATTTCCTCCATTTCTAACTTGTGTTGTCTCTCTAAAGCTCTCCTCTTTCTTTCCTCAGATTCCACTCTGATGCAGTCGTCTTTTATTTTTCTTCGATATGCATCTCTTTCCTGTTGAAATTCTTCTATGAGCTTCTGAATTCTCATTTGTTCCATCTCTTGTCTCTGTATATTTTCTTGTAACCGTTGTTCCCACCATCCTTCTCTCTCCATCTCCCAGGCTTCTCTCTGTCTTCGCAGTTCTTCTCTGTTGTATTTCAGCTCTCTGATGAGCTCGTCCGTTGACTCAGATTCTGATATTTGCTTCTCCAGAGCTTGAAGCTTTTGTTTCCACTCCTGTCGTTGAATTTGTTCCTGGTGTTTCCTCTTTCTGTCTTCCTCTTCTCTGGTTGTCTGTTCTCTCTCTCTCTTCTTCTGCTCATTGTTGATGTAGTCCTCCTTCTCCTTGAGTTGTTTTTCTCTCAGTTCTTTCTCTGATTCAATTCTGGATATCTCTGCTCTCATTTCTCTTTCTACTTTTTGCATTTCTTCCTCATGTTTTCTTTCCATCTCCTCCATCTTTCTCTTCATCTCCTCTTCCTTCTCCTTCAGCATCGTCTCCACTGACTGTCGTATCGCTGCTTCAGCCTCTTGGAACATCTCTGTAGTGTAGAAACTGCCTCCATTTTTCTTCACCATGGTCTCGATCTTGGTCCGCAGCTCTGTGACTTGTGTGCGGTTTGTTGGATCGTTGTTGTTGAAGACATGGTATCTTCCTCCACAGTCAGCGATCAGATGTTTTACAAAGTCACCACAGTCTTCGTCTATGTAACTTTCAATCGATCGACCTTTCAGATCATCTCCTCTTGTGAACGTAACAATGATGAAGTTTTTTGACTTCTGGCCGAAAATCTTCTTGATCATTTTCACCGCCTCTTTTTCCTCCTCTGTGAATCGGCCGATCTGCAGCACCAGTAGGAACACGTGAGGTCCAGGAGACAACATGGTGATGCAGTTCACCAGCTCCTCTTTAACCTCCTCAGCAGACAGAGTCGTGTCGAACAAACCGGGAGTGTCGACCACAGAGACAGACAAGCCATCGATCTGTCCTGCTGCTTTCTGGCAGCGTTTGGTCACCGATCTCTGACTGGCTTTGGATAAAAATAGTTCGTTGCCCAAAATGGTGTTTCCAGTCGAGCTCTTCCCGCTGCCAGTTTTTCCCATCAGCACCATCCTGAGAGTCTTTCTGCTCAGATTTTCATCATCAGCCAACGCCTTGCTGCGTTTTAGATAGTGCTGTTCTGCTTTAAGCTGTAAAACCTTCTTCATCTGAGCCTCAGTGAACATGTCCTTAGTGAAACATCTGGATCCTTCATCTGACATCTGGTCCACTTGATCCAGCAGCTCTGGGATCTGCTGCTTGTCCTTCATGTTGACAACAACAGATCTTCCTCCACAGCTCTGACAGAGCTCCTGGATGTCTCTGTTCTGTCTTATAAAGTCAACAACAGCTGGAGCTGTAGGATCTGACTCCACAGTGAACAGAATGAGGGAGAAGTCTGTGACTTTAGAGCTGAATGTGTTCTGGATGGTCTGTAACTCTGCCTTGTCTTCATCAGTGAGGGGACCCACAGGTAGGACCAGGATGAAGGCATGGACGCCCTCAGGATCACAGAGGGAGATACACCTGAAGGATTCCTCCATCACTGCCTCCTGAGGTTTTCCATACAAGGCAGGCAGCTCCAGCAGGGAAACCCGACGTCCACACACCTCTCCCTGGGCTTTAACACACTCTGATGAGTCGGCAGGTGGACCAGACCTTGTTGGTCCCAGAATAGCGTTGATTACTGAAGTCTTCCCAGCTCCTCTTCTACCACACAGGACCAGGTTCAGAGGAGGTTTGATGGGTTCAGACTTTGGTCTTCTTGTCTCTTCAGCGAAGGTGATGAAGGTTCCTTTGTTTTCTTGCACAATGTTCTCAATCTTCTTCATCAATGATCCAAAGTTATCTTCAGACATGTTGTAGCGTCTTCCTCCACAGTCTCTCAGGAGTTCATTAACGGGGGGTTTTATTTCACTGTCATGCGTCATGACGACCATGGAGTGTTTGAAGGCGTCTTCACCAAACAGACTCAGGATGAGCTTCAGAGTTTCTCTGTTGCCTTCAGTGAAATCTGAAGGTGTCACTAACAGCAGCAGAACATTTGGTCCAGGAGGACAGAGATCCACACATCTCTTCATCTCTTCTATAACTGTTTCCACAGACAGACTGAAGACGTCTGGAGTTTTCACTACTGTTAAAGGTTTCATGTTCCACGTTCCACGAGCAGCTTCACACCGTTTTCCTCCAGAGAGTTTTGGAACAGAAAACTCTGTCCTCCTTACGATGATGTTTCCCAGTGCTGCCTTTTTGTTGTCATTTTTTCCAAACAACACGATCCTGAGTCCATGTGCTGGAATAAAAACGTAAACAAATATGAATAAAAAAAACTGTATTCAGAGTGTTTTCATTACATTCCATCATATGTTAATTTATAGGAATCAGTGTTAAATCATTTTTTAAAGATCTGATAGAAAGTAGAAGTCAGGATCAGTGTTGACAGCTTGTGAGGTTCTACTCACACTGTGCAGCTGTTGTCAACTTGTCATCATCAGACACTGATAAATTAACTGTAATTACTGTTAGTTCACAAAGTTACCTCAGAGACCTTCAGACTGTTTAAATGCTCTCCCTTGTGTCCACTGGGGCGCCAACTTACTTTCAAATTCCCCTACAAACACTTTTGTCTTTTTTGTCAGCCACTTCAAATGATGAGATATTTATAGATATTTGATATGAGAATATAACTATATCTGTAAGACATGAGAATATACAGAATATAATTCTGCTGGTTAGATTTAATAGTGACAATCTGTTAAATAAGTCAATACAAATATGAACATTTAGGTCATTGACTGTCTTTGAAACATTTGCAACTTTTGCTCAAGAGAAAATGTAAAAGTAAGTTTTGGTGTGTTGTCTCCAGCTTTCATCTATACAGCTGCAACCAGTGATTTACAAAACAGTAAAAATATCAGCCTTGATTTACTTACAGCTGCATGAAGTTTTACTTTCTTTCATGGAAGTCAACCCTGTGAATATACAGACTGTTATAAGGTGTCACAGGGTGACAAGTGTAGTGTGTGTGTGTGTGTGTGTGTGTGTGTGTGTGTGTGCGTGCGTGTGCGCCTGTCTGCAACTAATTAACACACTTTCTCAGGATGCGCAGCACGTGTGTGTGATTAGGTCACAGGTATGGGTAGTTGGGGGCGCTGCTTTCCTCGTGCTCTTTAGGTGACGGCAGAGGGGCATGAAGCAGGGGAGAGAGCAGCTGAGCTGATGGCAGTGGACGCACGGGATAACCACTGTGGAGAAGCGCTGGTCAGACGGCTGTGACAGCACGAGGCACCTTGTCGTAAGTGCGGCGGACAGCGCGAGAGGAGCGACGCAGACAGAGGACGTGCGGACCGACCTGCCTGGACTGAAGGAGCTGCTGCTGGCCGGTGGAACAGGTCGCCACGTGGCAGAGAGGCAACGGAGACACACGGTGCAAGAGGGAAGCTTCGGGCAGAAGTGGAAGGGTGGGGATGCGTTCCACACTTCCTTCAGATAAGTTCCCCTCTACTTTACGCTATAACACATACTGGACATGATATTACCAGTTAACCTGCTGCGGCCAAATTGTTTTATTTATTTTTTTTATCCAATCAGTTAGGGAAGTTACAGCTTGGGTATCTCTGTCATCAGTTACTATATGGACAATTACAGTAATTTTTGGACTGGGTTTATTTGCCTTCATTTGCAGTGGATTTCATTTTTGATTGAGTCATTTATTTCAGTTCATCTTGCATTGGACTCTTTGCTGTGTTTGTTATATTTAGTTTACCTGCCCACAATTATTGTTTTTATTCATGGCTTG
>NW_007580384.1:23394-27696 GCF_000690725.1 Stegastes partitus | reverse complement strand
CTGCATCAAGTCCTGCAGCTGATCATCTCAGTACAACATGAGCTCTTGTTGTTCAGCATCCACTCAGAGCAGCTACACAACACAGACTACAGATGTTCAGTTGAAGATGTTACTGAGCTGCAGCTGCTGACATTTGCTAACATTAGCTATCAAGGTGAAATGTAGTTTCAGGGTTTGGTTCCCTAAACCAACCAGACCTCATCATAAAGTTCTACCCTGTCTTCTAGCTGTGAGTCCTTTTTAGACAAACATCTGAGGAACAAATGGAGCTTTTCATGACACAACAGACACAAACAGCATCAAGAGCAACAACATAATAAAATGAATCAGACATTTGTCATTAAGTTTTCACATCATTATTAAAATATTTCCTTCACTTACCAGCAGATGGAGCAGAACCCAAGTTTGCAAGAGACTTCCAAGGTTTTATGGTTGGATGATGACACATCACATGGTTTCCATTGTACTTCTCTACAATTTGCTTCAAACTTCTCAGTAACTCTGGAAGTTCAAGGTCCTGCTGCTTCAGTGACCTGTTTCTACAGCTTCTAATCATCTCCCATAAGGGTGCCCGCCGTATGTAAGAATTATATAAAACTTGACTCTTCACTCTGGGTTTTGACATCAGAACCAGTGAATGATCAAATGATTGATGACTGAATAGTTCCAGGACTCTGCAGAGCCTCAGTCTGTGTTCCTCAGTGAAGTCTTCAGGCTGTAGAACCAGCAGGAACACATGAGGTCCAGGATCAGAGAGTCTGACACAGAGTTCTACATGTTCTCTTAGTTTCTTGTCCGAGATGTTTGGATTCAGCAGATCTGGAGTGTTGATCAGAACTATTTCTTTGTCCTTCAGTTGTCCTCTGACCCTCAGACAGTTGTTTGGTTCTTCATTTGTGTTAAACACAGTTTCTCCCAGTATGAAGTTCCCAACAGAACTCCTCCCAGACCAGCTGTTCCCCAACAGAACAACCCTCAGCTCAGACACTGGATGAAGACAAATAAACCATCACAAAGTGAACAGAGAATCAGTGGAAGTCAGTCCAAAGAATAAAACTGTCAAATCATAGTTTCATGAAATTAAAATGTGAGATTTGTTTGTAAGTTTTGAATTTCTGTGATGAGAAGATGAGTCAAAACTTTGGACACCTTCTCATTCAGTAGTTTTTATTTACAGTGCTGCTCACTTAGTGTCATACCACTTTATAGAATATCCCGTTTACAATCATAAAATAAGTCCCGAATCATTTCCTATATAACCTATAGTAAAACAGCCTGTTTATTGTCAGAATAATGTCATAATTCTGTTTTTTGTCATAACATAATTCCCCAAAATTGATTCGAGGAATAACTTTTGTCCGTTTAAAGTCTTTGAAGTGCTCTGTTGTTGCAGACATTTCGATATGCTAATCCTGAAGCCTGTTTACTGGAATATCCTGGATATAGTCATAATTCTATCCTAGACTGAGGGTGTGATCATAAACGGGCAGCCCTGTATTTTAATTATTTTCTTTCATGTAGATTAATACTGAAGACATCAAAACTAGTAAAGAACACATGTGGAACTATGTAGTAAACAAGAAAGTGTTAAACAAACCAGAAGATGTTTTATATTTCAACCCTCTTTTACTTTAATGACACTCTTTGATTCTCTCAGTCAGCTTCATGAGGTCGTCTCCTGGATGGTTTTCCAACAGTCTTGAAGGACTTCCCAGAGGTGCTGAGCACTTGTTGGCTGCTTTTCCTTCACTCTGCAGTCCGACTCATCCCAAACATCTCAGGTTAGGTGATTGTGGAGGCCAGGTCATCTGACGCAGCACTCCATCACTCTCCTTCTTGGTCAAACAGCCCTCACAGAGTCTGGAGGTGTGTTTGGCTCCTTGTCTGGTTGGTAACTAGTGATGGTCCCAGTAAACCAGATGGGATGGCCTGGTGCTGCAGAATGTTGTGGTAGCCATGTTGGTTAATGAGCCTTGGATTGTGACTAAATCACCAGCAAAGCCCCCCCACACCATCACAGCTCCCCCTCCATACTTCACATGGTGGAAACCACACATGCAGAAACCGTCACTAACCTTCTCTGGTCTCACAAAGACATGGTGACTGGAACCAAGGATCTCAGATTTGGACTCATCAGACCACAGTACAGATCTGGTCTAATGTCCATTCCTTGTGTTTCTTGGCCCAAACGATTCTCTTCTTCTTCTTGTTCGTCCTCAGTAGTGGCTTCTCTGCAGTAATTCCTTCCTGGGCGGTCCTCATCAGAGCATTGGATGGTTTTTTGTGACTGCACTTGAGGATACATTCAAAGTTCTTGAAATTTTCCAGATGGACTAACCTCAAAGTCTTAAACTTTTGATGACCCCTCCATGTCACTTGGTGTGTGTTTTTTTTGTTTTCCTTTCTTTTCTTTTTTCAGGTTTTAATCGAGGCAAGGTCGTCATCGAGGTGAATGGCTGCAGCTGGGCCCGTGTGGTTAAATACCCTCTCCTTCCCCTTGATTTTCTCTCAGTCTGCTTGCTGGGGAGGGTATGAATGAAGGATTTTTTATTGATGTTCTTGCGGGCCAGTGGGACTTTGTAACATCTGCTTGATGGAAGTAGGTGGAAGGACGGATGAAGGGCTGAGGGGAGTCCTCTGCGATCAGGGTGGCTTTCCTGATCACAGAGCAGTTATACAGTTCAGAGACATGAGTTTGTGGTGAACCAATGACTTTGCTGGCCTGATTAACAATATGGGAGAGTTTTGTTTTGTGTTCAGTGGAGAGGGAGCTGTACCAGGATGAAGTGTTGAGTGTGAGGATGGATTGGATGAGTGAGGTGTAAACCAGGGTTAAAATGCCTCTGCTGACATTCAAAGTCCTCAGTTTCCTCAGCAGGTGAAGGTGCTGTTGTGCTTTTTTGTAAACTGAATCCATATGATACACAAACAACAGGCTGGTGTCGATCTCTGTTCCCCGATATTTAAAAACTTCAACCTGCTCGACAGACTGACCCTGGATACTGAGGGGTGTAAAAGGGGTGTCAGAGATTTGCCTCTGCCCCCACAGCACAACTGCTTCGTTTTAGAGATGTTGAGTTCCAGAGGGTTTTTATCAAAAACTCGGGCGAGGTTGTTGACTGCCTTCTGGTAACAAGTCAGCGCAGTGCTGTCCGTCAGGTGAGCCACCAGAGCCATGTCGTCTGTACATTTAAAGAGTCGTTCCTTCACTGTTACAGGAGATGCTGTGGGTGTCCACAGAGAAGAGAATGGGGGATAAAACACAACCTTGAGGGATGCCTGTGCTTAAAATCAACTTGCTAGATTTAAAACCATGTAAAAACACCTGCTGTGGCCTGTCATGTAAAAAACCGAATCCATTACTGACCCTGACGTGCGTTTATCTCTAAAGATTACTTTTTTAATAAAAATATGTTTTTTGGCAATCAACCTCGTCTGTTCTCCTATTTATTGTTGCAGTCTAAGAGCTGGGCTGTAACAAAGTAACGATGGACTGTTGTTTCTCTTTTCTGAGTTGAGTGGTTCCTGTCGTACTATGGATGACAACTAGGGGTGCATGATATGACGATATTAGATTAAAAAGTGAGGAGATCGTATGGATCGTTTAGGTCACATTGTATAAATTGCAGTTCTATGCTGATGCACTGACGCACCAGACGTATTACGTCGTCAACCTGACCAACCGATCACAGCGAATTATGGGCAGTGATGCAATCTCTTACCTGCCTCCTTGTTTGTGTGTGTAGTGGTAGCTGCATGGAGAGCCATGGCTGAATGCCAAACAGTGGAGTTGGTTGCTAAAAAAAGTCCACTTCCATTATATGGAATTGTTTTGGCTTTTCCCCAAATTGTCTGTCCCAGATGTTCATTCCGCAAAACTTACAGCCAAGAGACTTTGTTGAACATCAGGACAGTGAACGCTGCTGGAATTGCGGCGCTCAGTTGTGATGTGGACATGCTACACCAACATGGAGTCCGATCGGAGACGATGCTGGCAGTTACCCAAGAGAGAAGGACGGTGCGAATGTAAACAAAGGAGAAGGAAGAGAGCCGGATCCATGCTAGGCTAAAGGCTAACCCCTCCAGACCAGCAGGATCCATGCTAGGCTACAGGCTAACCCCTCCAGACCAGCAGGATCCATGCTAGGCTAAAGGCTAACCCCTCCAGACCAGCAGGATCCATGCTAGGCTACAGGCTAACCCCTCCAGACCAGCAGGACCGTCCTCCTGCTCTCCAATGTCCGCTCCCTCCACAACAAGCTGGACGTTTGCTGAGAGAAACCCTCAGAGAGTGGAGGGACT
>NW_007580384.1:18175-23283 GCF_000690725.1 Stegastes partitus | reverse complement strand
AGACAGACGGACAGACAGACAGCTCTGGGCAGCATCTGCAGCTTCACCATCGTCACCCCATCGTGTGTCTTTGTGTCCCTGAAGACCTACCAGGACCTGAAGAGGTTCTCCATGTTCAACGTGATGGCGGCACGCATGGACGTGCAAGGAGACAGCGAGAGTGAACGTTTAGTGTCTTGTCTATCCCAGACGTTCATTCTGCAAAACTTATTAGGGTCCGAGGACCCCATCCCTGACGAATGCGAAAACTTTAATTTGACCTCCTAAATACGCAAAAACTCACCAAAATTGGCACGCACCTCCGACTCGCCAAAAAGTGTGATAAAATGAAAAAAATAAAACCCCAAAATGGGCTCTCTGGGCCCCCTAGGTACAAACAAAAACACACTTAAACGGCCCTAGTGCCCAGTAGGAATGTCGTACAGAGATCAAACCAACACCAAAACGTTTGTCTCAATGAGACCCACAAATCTCGTGCTGACACCCCTGACCTATCTCAAACAGGAAGTCAGTAATTTGCCTTTGAAAGTTAAAAAAATGAGTGACAACATCGTCTTGAAAAAAATTATCTTGTCTGACATCATAAATGGTATCAGTTTGAAAATCGCACAGGAGACAGAGAAGGCCTTGATGTACAAAAGTTCTGAAGGGATTTGGCGTTTCTCAACCGGTTTTTGAATGGCGAGCCGTTAAAGTTGATGAGCTGCCTCTGCCTCGGCTCATACATTGTATGGGTGTCTATGGGGACATGTACCGACATGCTGTGACATTTGGTCATCTACACAAAAAACTAAAGGTCCTACAGCTTTAAAAATGACACTGAGGGCTTCCTAGCAAGATTTCCCACAAAAATATGCTATTTTTACACATATTTGGTCAAAGTTGTGGCTGTATGGGAGAGTTAAAGTGAATAAAACTCTCAGCTCTCTCAGTCAGGGCCATGAAGAACGATGACATCATCACAGCTCAGTGCAGCTGGTCATGTGACTCACTGACAGTCTGAAGCCGTGTCTCAATATGCGTACTTGTCATTACTTGGGTTCTTGCGGACTTGTGAAACGTCATCAGTCTGAGACCACGTACTGTTCCAATTCTAAGTACGCATCTGACCAAGTACGGATGAAATGCCCGGATGTGTTCTGGCTCCGCCCACATTATGGAGTCCGCATCAGACCGGACTGTGTGGACTTCAGACAGCCAAGTGTCCCAGAATGCATTTCGCGCCACCCAGTGATAAAAGCCGAGGAGAAAACTTTCAACGGTAACACAGACTTTCTGTAAATACTGTTGTTATTGTGACACAAACTGTAGGTTTCAGATTATTTGAGGTGAGAAAGTTTTGGTATAAACGCCAAATATGTGGTCATTTCATCAGGATAAAGCCTGTTGAACATTTAGCTCCGACAGTTTCAGAGATGTGAGCGTCCCAGTTTGACCGCTGTGACGGCGGCCAGCGCTCCCAGTAGCCGCTGAGAGCCGCCTGATGTCGGCCAGACTCTCTGAAGTCTGCCGCTGACGGCTCCGTAGCGCTGAAATATACGTAGTTTAGAGTCACACTTTGTCCTCACAGTGGAGTTTGTTTATTGATCACCATCGATTTAAAAGAAGTTTCTATTTTATTTAGTGTTGTACTGATCGCTGCCTCAGTGCGTCTGAATGATTCTCCTGCTTCCATCAGCTGTAGTTCAGCCTGGTTCTGTTCCTCTGACTGTGACTGTGCATTAACATGTGAGCAGTGTTTTAGTGGAGGCAGCTGGATGAACGTCCTCCTGACTGCTGGGAGACTCCCCACAACATGAGCAGCTCCATCCTGGACCTTCTGACGGAGCATCTGTGTCCAGCTCCACTGAAGAGCATCAGGAGGAGCAGAGGAACAACGTTCTTCATCTGTACATGTTTTGTACGAGACTTCTGTCCTGTTATAAAATAAAATCTCATAAAAATGACCCTGTTTATTAATTGTTATATTTATTATATATAGTTCTTGTCTAATTAAGTATTTTTGCAATTAAAAATGTTCAGCTGTATTCCAAAGATGGATGGTCTGATATGAAGTGCTGAAGCCACAATTACATTTTCCTCCAACATGTGACCTGTTGATCAGACACTGCTGTCAACAAATTAACAGCTTCAATAAAGATCGTATAACGACCTTAGAAACCTCAACATGTATACATATTATTTATATATATATATTAAAACGTAATTCAGCAAAGCTGTGTTCTAGTATTTCATTTAACTTCGTTGTTTTTCACGGTAAAGATAATCAGAGTAGATGAGCCGAGGTGGTGACGTCATCGAGTACGCTGCTGTCCCAATTGCACATAAACGGCGATGCGTTCTCCCGGAAAAATGGCTCCTTCAACTTAAAGATGGTTTAACTTGAAGCATGAAAAAATTTAACCCTCTACATCCCAAAATATGCTCTCTAGCGCCCCCTAGGTATAACAAAAAACACTAGAATGGCTCTAGCGGCCAGTAGGAATGTTGTAGAGAGATCAAACCAACACCAAAACATTTGTCTCAATTAGACCAACAAATCACGCACAGACACCCCAAATAACATCTTGAACAGGAATTTGCCAATTTGGTTTTTAAAAATAAGAGCTCACCCAAACTGTCCCACTTTGCACCATAATTTGACCCCCTTAACATGCTAAGAGCCCTGCCAAAAGTGACACACACAGCAGATGGGGTACACAATTTTATAACACCCAAATATAAATCTCCAACATTTCATAATGTGCTCTCTACTTCCACCTAGTCACAAAAAGGCACACTTAAACGGCCCTAGCAGCCAGTAGGAATGTCCTACAGAGATCAAACCAACACCAAAACATTTGTCTCAATAATGTGAGGGTTATGGAATTTGTTTTGTGTTTTGTGGTTTTTTTCTCTGCCTCCTGTGTTTGTGTCTTGGTGGGTGTGTGTTTTCTCTACAGGCTGGGCAGAGCCAAAGGACAGAGGACTTTCTCGCGCTGGCAGGTGCTACTCATCAGCTCATCAGCGGAGCACCTGAAATACAAGCTTGTCACAGATCTCCAGCGCCAGATGATTGTGATTCATCCTTGTGGTACTGCCAGGCCGCTTAGTTGCTCTCCTCCGCAAAGCATTCTAGCTAAGTTTAAGTATTTTTCGAGTTTCGAGTAATTCGTGTGTTTTTTGTATGCCTCCAGTGTTCCCTCTTCGACTCCAGCCTCCAGCGTTCCACGAGCCACACCAGCCGTAACCCTCTCCAGCTTCACCACGGAACCCACCGCTACGAGCACCCTCACGAGAAGTTCTCCCTCCACAAGCACCACTACTGGGAAAACCTCCACCGGGAAGAAGCACCTCGAGCACCGTCCCCTGAGCACCGTCCCTGCATGCACCGTCCTCGGAATCTTCCACGCCTCCCTCTCCAGCACAGCCTCGGCGGCACTTCCCCCTCCTTGGATCCCAGCACGGACAAACCTCCACCTGCACCCCCTCGACTGACACTCCTGCATCTGGTTCCTGCTCCTGGTGACCCCCACTCCCTCACCCTTATTAATAAAACCTTTTCATTATAACCTGTTTCTCCTGCCTCCCCTTTTCGTTCGGATCCGCCCGCACAGTCACCGTTCACGGGCCGTCACAAATAACTCCCATAAATCTCGTGCTGACACCCCTGACCTATCATGAACAGGAAGTCCACAATTGGCTTTTCAAAATAAAAAAAGGACAAAATAATCCTATGAACTTACAGCTACATGTCTCTAAAATGGTAGCAGATAGCAACACTATGAATATTGTCTATTAGTAGGTCAAAGTCTAGTGAAGGGGAATAAAGTGTCAAAATGGAGGTCAGAGGGGCATGAGGGTCCAACGCAGACCGAGGACCCGACCAACGCTGCTTGCAGCTTTAATTAATGAAATGATCCTGAAGAAATGTTCTTTCATCTTGCCTGTACTACTGTGTATGTACAGCAAAATGACAATAAACTTGATTTAATTTGATTTGAAATGACAAAGCGCAAACAAAGATAATTTGTAAAGTTTGCACAGAGACGGTTCACACGTTGGATGGCAACACGACGAACCTGTTCAATCACTTTACATACAGAAATGGTTTGGTTGCACTGACCAGAAACTTGCAAATTAGTTTCAAAAATACATGTAAGATCATGATAAAATCTAAAATGTGATTTATAATAAAAAAAATCATGATATGATATTTTTGCCATATCGCCTACCCCGAATTACAACAGGAGTCCAACAGGGCTGTCCACTGTGTACTAACCCTACTTCTGCACAACACAGCTGATGGTCTCAGACACATTGAGAAGACAAGTTACTCCATTAACTGACTCTTGACAAGGCACAGCTGTTAACGTAAAACCATCCAGGACATGACCTTATGAAGCTGATGAAGAATGTCAAGAATTCAAACTTTAAAACATCTTCTGGTTTGTTTAACACTTTCTTGTTTACTACATAATTCCAGATGTGCTCTTTCATAGTTTTGATATCTTCAGTATTAATCTACATGAAAGAAAATTAAAATAAATACAACCATTGAATAAGAAGGTGTGTCCAAACTTTTGACTGGTCCTGTATTAACATAAAACTTTCTCTAATAAAACACGTCAGTCCTTCATCAGAAGACATTTAGTCTTTAAAACTCACTGTTGGGTGGCAGGAATTCTTTGCTGCTCCTGGACACCCGGGGTCGCCCATATTTTGGAGCTGTGAGGACAAAGAAGAACAGAATAGAAGTTTCTTCATGTTCAGCACACCGCTGGTCCCAAAGTGTGTTTAATGGTTTCATCAGACAAAGGATGAGATGTTTTAAATCTACAGTAACTGCTGTTGCTGAGCTGCCTGCAGTGTGTTGAAGTTGTGTTGCTGACAACATGAGCTCTTGCTCTTCCTCCTGTTAGTCCAAAATAACTTCTTGTTCAATCCAGAAACTGAGTGTAGAAGAAATGAGCTCTCAGGTAACATACAGGTGACATCAATCCTGAATGGACTCACCAGATGCTGCCATGCTGCCGTCTGCTGGAAACCCACAAGAAAGAAACTCAGCTGACTGTTGGGTTGAAAACACAGCGTCACATGAAACAGGAAGTTATACCTTCATGAGTGTG
>NW_007580384.1:12586-17220 GCF_000690725.1 Stegastes partitus | reverse complement strand
CCTGATTTATCTGTGTAGGACTGTGTTCACAGTGAAAGTTGGGAAACTTCACAGCTTTATAATCCCTCTGAACAGTCAGCAGCTAATCTGAGCAGCTGTCAGCACTCAGAACAATAAAATAACAGAAGCACATCAGAGAAAACCTTCCTGCAGCCGCAACACAAAGTTCACAAGTACGCAAATTCAAGTCGCTAGCCTAGGAATGCTATTCATTAGCCTAAGAACGCTAGTCATTAACTGAGGAATACTTGTCGCTAGCCCAGGAATGTTGTTTTTAGCCTAAGAATGCACATTAATAGCCAAAGAACACTTGTCACAAGGCACCTCCGGTGGCTAACATAAGAATCCCAGTCAATAGCAAGTGACTAGTTTAGCATTCCTGGTTGCTTCCCTTGATATGCTAGTCACTAGTCTATAGCCCTGTGTAGGCACATTGCTGTGTTATTATAACATAAATTCTAACATTATATTATATTAATATATGCTATTTATTTATCAGATTAGGAAACACATCTTCCTTCGTAACGAAGGTGGACACTGTTTCTCTCGCTCCCAACCTTGTCCTTGTCTTCCCTGTTTCCTGCTCTTTGTCTCTCTCTGCATTTCTCTCCAAAACCTGAAATCATGGATTTGATCAGCTGGTCTCTCAATGCAATTGATCAAATTATCTCGACAAGAAAACTGGGCAAAGGAGAGCCCGCCTGCCCTGACGGAACGTTTGCAGCGGGATCCACGACGGACTCCTGGAAGGAGTGGAGGGTCGTGTGCCTCTCTATACTTTCTGTGGAAGATGTTGAAGACATCTACAGAATCGGGATCGTGATAACAGGTTTCCTGCTGTTTGGAGTTTGTGGGTTCCTGTTTTATTGCAAAGTTCGGAAGACGATGGCAGCACTTTGGCAATTGAGAAGCTGCCCGTCACTGATGGAATATTTCAGGCTCAGACTCAAGCGATATGCGAACTTAATCGCAAACTGGATGGGATTCCAGAACTTATTCGCAAGATGGGTACCAACTTTGAGCAGTTGAACTGACCGATCCAGTTGTAAATGGTCCATCGAATTCGTCTTTTTGGATTATAGAGAGAACCAGTGGGACTGTAAGGACTGACGGTAAATCACACGTCGGACTGACCCAAACAATCTTCGTTATCTTCATTTGGCTCCCCCACTTCGGCTTATCTCTGATATCGCTCCACTTTTCCTGGATGTTATGCAGACAGATGCTCGCCCCTCCCCACCCCCCTCCTTCTCCTGTGATCTTTGTCTCTGGATCAGAACTCTTCAAGGTCGTCCCCACGGCAACAGCCGTGTCCCGTCAACAGCATCAGACGGCAGAGACACTGTTGAGTCTGGGCGGCGATGAAGTTCATGGACTTACACATCCATGAAGACACACAACACACACACACATCCTGGACTCACCGCCTGGTTGGCTCCCCACTCCCTCTCCCTCCCCAGTCACAGACCAGTATGCTGTGGGATGATGCGAGGCGCCTGGTGGCTGCGCGCTCCCCCCGGTGTCTGAGCTGTGACACATCCCCTCCCCAACACCCTCCCTCACATGCAAGTCCTGAGTTTTGTTGTGATGTTTTATCATGTTGCTGATGTGCTGAAGTATTTTTTTCCTAATTCCACACTGGTGGTGACATCACCACATACCTGCCCAAACTGGAACAATGTGTCACAACTCCCACCAGACTGCAGGAAACATTGGACTTATGTTACGGCAATATCCCTGGTGCATGTATTTCAAAGTCACGCCCACCCCTTGGATGCTCTGACCACAATGTCATCCTGTTGCTGGAAAAATACAGATCACAGCTGAAAACAGGTGAACCCATAAAATAATCAGAGTCTGGAATAAAGAGGCAACAGAAACACTTCAAGGTTGCTTTGAACTGACAGACTGGGATCTGTGTTTTAATGACTGTGGTGATGATTTCAACATGCTGACAGATGTGCTGACATCTTCTATCTTATTCTGTGAGGACACTGTCACTCCCACCAAACACATCACAATCCATCCAAACAATAAGAAATGGGTGCCAAAGGACATGAAGATCAGCCTGGTCCAAAAGAAAAAGGCCTTCCTGCTAGGAGACAAGCTCAGGGTGAGGGAGCGGGAGAAGGAGTTCAGAAAGATGGTGAAGCTAGCTAGAATCAGCTACAACAACAAAGTGGAGCAGAAGCTGACTTCAGGAAATGCAAGGAAGGCGTGGCAGGGGTTAAACATCATGATGGACAGCGCCCCAAAACCTGCAGTGGTTACCTGCCCAGACCAGCTTTGCAGAACAGCTCAACACCTTCTTTACCCGGTTTAACAGCAGCAGCACACCAATCAACTGGACCTGCTCACCTTCCATCTCTCCCCAAGAAGAAGCCCTCACCATCGACGAGCAGCTGGTGACCTCCATCCTACGCAGAGTCAACCCACACAAGGCCTGTGGGCCTGACAGGCTCCAAGGCAGGGTGCTCAGAAACTGCTCCACTCAGCTAGGTGGAGTCCTCACCAGACTCTTCCAGCTCCTTTTGGACTCCAAGTGTGTCCCTAATCTGTGGAAGGAATCCACCATCATCCCTATTCCCAAAAAACCCACCCGAAAGAGCTGAAGGACTGCAGAGCAGTGGCCCTGGCCTCCGTGCTTTGTAAATGCATGGAGCGAGTGGTAGGTGACTGCCTGTCACACATGCTGCCACACAAACTGGATCCCTTTCAGTTCGCCAATAAGGCACAATGTGGAGTAGAAGATGCATGTCTCACACTTTTACACACTGTCACCACTGACACCAAAAACTGGAGTCGGCACACCCCCACACCAGGATTTTATTCATGGACTTCTCCTCCCTACTGCACCACCTCTCATACCTTCAGCTTCACCCCACATGATTTTATGGATTCAGAGTTTTTCACGTGACAGGCCACAGCAGGTGTTTTTACATGGTTTTAAATCCAGCAAGTTGATTTTAAGCACAGGCGTCCCTCAAGGTTGTGTTTTATCCCCCATTCTCTTCTCTGTGGACACCCACAGCATCTCCTGTAACAGTGAAGGAACGACTCTTTAAATGTACAGACGACATGGCTCTGGTGGCTCAGCTGCTGGACAGCACTGTGCTGACCTGTTACCAGCAGGCAGTCAACAACCGTGCCCGAGTTTTTGATAAAAACCCTCTGGAACTTAACATCTCTAAAACGAGGGAGTTGTGCTGTGGGGGCAGAGGCAAATCTCTGACACCCTTTTTTACGGCCCTCAGTATCCAGGGTCAGTCTGTCGAGCAGGTTGAAGTTTCTAAATATCTGGGAACAGAGATCGACACCAGCCTGTTGTTTGCGTATCATGTGGATACAGTTTATAAAAAAGCACAACGGCACCTTCACCTGCTGAGGAAACTGAGGACTTTGAATGTCAGCAGAGGCATTTTAACCCTGGTTTACACCTCACTCATCCAATCCATCCTCACACTCAACACTTCATCCTGGTACAGCTCCCTCTCCACTGAACACAAAACAAAACTCTCCCATATTGTTAATCAGGCCAGCAAAGTCATTGGTTCACCACAAGCTCATGTCTCTGAACTGTATAACTGCTCTGTGATCAGGAAAGCCACCCTGATCGCAGAGGACTCCCCTCAGCCTCCATCACTCCTTCCAGCTACTTCCATCAGGCAGATGTTACAAAGTCCCACTGGCCCGCAAGAACATCGATAAGAAATCCTCTATTCCCACTGCAACAACCACCCTGAACAAGATGAAATAAGACACTGAACAGTACATTTTATCGACTGTTGTTTCTTTTTAACAGTTCTAGACAATAAAGTCTATCTGTCTATCTATCTAAAAACAACAGTCAAAAGTGGAGCTAACAATGAAAACACAGGTTATTATACAGAGTCTGTCAGTTCCTGTAGATGCTGCAGCGTATTTCTGTGTTGTTGTTCTTTAACATTTCATAGAACTTCGGAGGTTAAATTTTATTTCACTGAAAAGTTGCTTTGTTACTAAGAACAGCAGAAAGAAAAATAAAGTGAATCTTTGAATGTAGCTGCTGAGCACAATGGAGGCGAATGGAATTTAGTTTGTGAGGTAAACAACAAATCCCACGTTAACCTGCATGTTCCTAAATGAATATGTTCACTTCCATCTCTGTTCTCACTGAAACATCATCAGGCAGCAAACAAAGACCTGATCCACTGAATGTCAGACCTGATGTTTCCTCATCACTTTACTCCAGACTTTCAGGAATCCACAATCATAATCCCACAAATCACACATGAAGACAACAAATGCTGCAGAAATGTCTATGACCCCAATAAAAACTAGTCTGATTCACATTAAACAATGAAACATTAAACACTGGTGAAACGTTCATAATCCAACTTTCGCTTATTTTCAAAAGTAAAAGTTATTCTCTTCATTTTAGGATTATCATAAATTAAACCAGTCATCTACTGTGGGTGTTTCTGGTCTTTCTAACAGCAGCTTTCCTGCAGCTAGTGTTAGTTTTATCTGACGGCAGCTCGCTGAAGTCTGAAGTTTAAATGGATCCAGATGTAAAATCTGATGAACCTGCTGCCAGAATTAAATTAATAAAATCAGAATCAAAATTGTACAAGAGAGAGAGAAAACCACAACGT
>NW_007580384.1:8597-11996 GCF_000690725.1 Stegastes partitus | reverse complement strand
CTCACCTGTGAAACAGTCGCTGCTTCGTTCTGCGTCCGAGTTCATAAATGAAATGAGCACCAAGCCAGTGATCAGAGCTAATGTTTAACTCACTGATGTCACGTGTTGAATTAACTTTATCGATGCTGAACCAGGAGATATTCACTGGATCCTTCATGGATGAGCAGTGAGTTTTCCAGCCCTGTCTTCTAATAGTAAGATAGTTTAGGCTTCTGCAAACATAGTTTCTAAAAATACACTTTAACCAACGTGTTCATTTAAATCAGTAAAGTATGCAAAATGTGAACTTTTCTGCATTTTGTTTTTTGATAAACCATCAAAAATATCCATCTGTTACTCAAACCAGACTTTCTCAATCACGTTTCATTTGAAGTAGATTGTAAAAGACTTTTTACTTTTTGCTTCTTTATACGTCGTGTAAAGAAGTAAAGTCTGGGTGGACTCACCAGATTGTGTTTCCTGTGATTGAACTGAAGTGACGTGATGTAGTTTCTGTCATCATTGAATTGATCGTAAATTAGTTTGAAATGTCTTCTTCTGAGGTAACAATATGAGCCGTCTTGTCTTGAAGAGAGAGTCCTCAAGGCTGGTTTTAAACCTGAAGTATTGTAGTTGTATTTTTTGTGTTAGCTGTAAAATTGTGTTATTAATAAAAGAAACACAAATCCTACATTTCTCTGCGTCATCATGATTCATTGATGGTTCAGTGATCCACATGTCTGAAAATGGTTCAATATGTCCGTCTGTGTTCACTGAAGCTCAAGTACACCTGTGAAGATTGATTTTGTTGTCAGATGCAGTTAAAAAACTTTTATTACATTTACAATCCTGAAAAACCAAGAAAGCAGCAAATGTTTATACGTTTTTGCTTAAAACGGACACAACCAGTTACTAACACTAATACAGTTTCACATGAATCCTCATTTTCTTTGATTCATTTTCTTTTTAGAGCTGCAAGGTGGCTGACACAAGTGGGTGCACTTTGCTCATTCACTAAGTTTAGTGGTGAGGAAGTCTCTTGATGCAACTCCTGGCCTAGAAGACCCACGTCAAGGGCCCGCAGAGCTGTCACATTGTTCAAAACCAGCATAACAGCAAAAGAGAAGCTCAGAAGTGCAGGAGCAGAAGAACCGTCCAATGAAGAAGCTTATTCAGGAGGTGGACCAGCAGCTTCCTTGTGCTGCCACGCCTTGTTGAAGACAGACAGTCGGTGGGGGAAGCCCAGACGTGAGACCTCTGTCCTCTGAGGACCATGAAACAGCTGCTGCATGTCTGCAAACACTTGTCCTGTTTTACCATCCAGGAGAAGAGAGTCTCAGAGTCAAAGGTCACCCCGGGGACAAAAATGTTCACGTTATACTTGTATGAACCAATAGAAGAATAAACCACAGCACAGCTGAACTACTGGGACAGAACCTGGTGTCAGTGATGCAAATCAGGTTTGACCCTATGGAGAACGAAACAGCACTGACCCTGTCAACACTGCTGGGTCCTAGATTCAGAACCACTGGATTCTACAGTCAAGTAGAGCACAGACATCAGTGACACGACTGACAGCACAATGATCACAACTGATCAGACGCACACCACCTGACACACCTACAGAGGAGCACGTCCACATCAGCTCCACCAGCACCAGCAAATGTTGAAAATCCATCGTCCACAGCTGGTGCTATACATAGTTCACTGATACAATGCAGGACAAATTAAGGACAAGTATAAAAGAATACAACTTGAAACCTTTCAGTACGGATGATTAGCGTCAGGTTTGTCTTTCAGATTTTATCCTCTGGGATAATCTGGACAGCAATGCTTCTGAAGCCAGGAGGCCGAGGGATGCTACAGCTGATGCTACAGTGGAGGTGCAGCGGTACATGACTGATCCACCACCACAAAGATCAGGAGACCCACTGGCTAACTGGCAGAACCATCAAAATGTCTGCCCTCATCTGTTTAAATGAGCAAAACTACTTCTATGCACGCCGGCATTTGTCAGTAGAACAGAACAGAAGGTCTTTTCTACAGCAGTGAAGTGGTTTCTCCAGCACTGCTCTCTGAGGTGTGTGTGTCTGGAACTAACAGCCTCCTGTCCACCCACTGACCTGCCTCATCTGACTGCAGCCTTGCACTTCACCAGGAGATGTCACTGTAGCTGAAGCTTAGAGTAATGAACCCATTGTTGAATCAATTGGCTCAAGCGGTTCAGTGCTTCACTAAAGCTTCATTTGCCATCAGCGCCTCGGAGCCTAGTGACGGTTGCTACGCTGTGATTGGACAGTGGCCGTTGGAGGGCGGGGCTTAGAGCAGGACCAAAACAAAGATGGAGGCAGAAGATGAAGGAAGATTCTGAGGCAGACAGAAATTGATGGTAATTAATTTAGCTGACAAGTAATTGAAAGTTAACATCTGAAAGAAGAGACGTGTGAGGTGATGAGAAGACAGTGAACAACAACGTCCATTTATCTCCACTGTTGTGGTGAAACTCTGAAGGATCAAATTAAATCTCATCATCTAACGGCTCTAATGTCACCGATATCCTCATTTCTGTATTTTATTATACTTCAGGTTCCTTTCAGTAATTTGATGAAGCAGTGATTCTGAACACAAAGACGCTGCAGTGCCAGAGCAGTTTATCATCTCTGTTGTTCTTAACTGGTTTCATCATTTGTATTTAATTAATAGCTGAAACACTGATGTTCCTGCTGGACACAGTCAGACACATTTCTTTATTCTGATCCAACTAAAGTGTCTCCAGTCACTTACAGTGTAATAATCTGTGTTTGCTTTATTCTGTCTGCTGCTGTTTTTATTCCCTTCTGTGATCGGACCAGCTTCCTGCTTGTAGTGACACCACTCCTGCAAACGTTCTTACGGCAAACTGTCTTCTCTAATGCAAGAAAACATCCTGAGGCTCTTCAGGGGAACAGATATCTGGATGTTTGCTGGTGATAAAGAGAGAATGAAGGACTGATGAGCTGAATGTCAGACCTGCTGCTGCTGATCTGAAGTCTCCAAAACTTCAGGACTTCAGAATTGGAATCCCAGAAACCACATGTGAAATCAACAAATGCTGCATCAATGACTGTGAACTCAATCAAAACTAGTCTGAGCCTTGGACAGCTTCACATGAACAGAAGCTCCACTGAACCACCGTTTCATATCAGCCCGTAGTGACCTTTATTGAAAGGAGAGTTCAGCCACATCTGCTTGGACCTCAGACTCTGGAACTGATATTTTCTAACTTCAGAACGTTTCCACTTCACTGAATTTCCTTGTTTCTTGTAGAAACAGAAGCACAGACGTCCTGCTCACCTGAGGCGGCCGTCGCTGTTGGCTGTGATGTTTCTGCAGGTACCAGAGTTCATGTAGTGACTGTTGATCTGATCAGCAGCATCAAAC
>NW_007580384.1:4851-6707 GCF_000690725.1 Stegastes partitus | reverse complement strand
TTTTCCTGCAGCTGAAAGCTCCACAGCAGAGATGTGGGATGTGGATTAAACCGTGTGGAAGAGCTCAGTCACCGCTGAATCCGTCAGAGAGCGACAGAAACTCCTCCGTTAGCTCCGAGGTACGATGCTAGCTAACGCTAGCTAGCTTAGCTCACGGCTGTTAGCCAACAAAGACGCTGAATATTAATTTATAATAAGAGTCAAAGCTAAACGTTAGCTTTAAAAAAAACAATATATGGACTTAATCTGCTGTTTTCTCTGATTCTGGTCTTTCTGCACATGAATAAAGTCGTACGCTGACTGATGCTTGTATTGGGACTAAAGCAGAAACTATTCATCAATTAGCTCTCAACTATTAAATTAATGTAAGTTATTTTTTGTTCAGTAATGAATCTATTTGGGTAAGTATTATTATTATTATTATGTTAGAACAGTTTAATTTCTGTAACAGCAGTTTCCCTTTAAATGTGAGTATTTTCTGGTTTCTTTAATTCTCTGTGACAGTAAACTGAATTTCTATGAGTTGTGGACAAAACAAGGCATTAGTCTTCCTGGACTTAGGAAAAATATTGATTGGTATTTTTAACATTTTATGACATTTTATAGAATAAATAACTAATTAATTAATTGGGAAAATAATCCACAGACTATACAGTAAAGAAAATAATCCTTCAATAAAGCACTAATTGGAACAATCACCTTTTCCCTCTTTATTAAAATCTTTTTCAGTGAGAAAATTATCTGCTGACAAATTCTACTGTAAATGTAGCTCTGATGCAGATTGTGGTCTTTCCTGTTATCTTCTATCTGATATTCATGAACTGTTNCTGCTCACCTGAGGCGGCCGTCGCTGTTGGCTGTGATGTTTCTGCAGGTACCAGAGTTCATGTAGTGACTGTTGATCTGATCAGCAGCATCAAACAGCCGACAGTCCAGATACGAGTTTGAACAGGTCAGAAACATGATCGCTGCCACACAGTTCATCAGGACACGGCAGCATGGACAGATGTTCTGTTTGTTTCTCACTCTGAGAAATCCTCATCCAGTGTGCAGCTTAACTGTGTTGTTTCAGAGGAACAGACATAAAACAGAGTCGGTTCTTAGATTTCTTTATTAAACACAAAGCAACAAACAGGACTTCTAGAAATGACACCATGAACTGGACACAAAGAGAATTTCTTGATAATGAATTGAACACAGACGTTAATCTCATTAAAGATAAAACTGTATTTTTAGTTTAAAAATGTAAGAAATGAATCATGTGTTTGTAGATGTTGTTATCAGTCTAAGTGTGAATGATTCAGGCTCAGCTGTGGATTTAGCTGAAGCTCTTGTACAGACTCTGAAAGACTGCAGGGATGAGATGTCCTCTGAAGAACCGAACTGCAGAACGATAAAGAACCACGAAGACGGAACCTGCAGCCAGAAGAAAGAACCTAAAGTGTGGATGGACACAGTGTCTCAGCTGGAGGGAGTCCTGAGAACAACAAGGACACTCTGGACACAAGCAAACTGATCACTGTCAGGAAATCCCTCCAAGAATCAACAGAGAAACTGGTCCTGAAGCAGGAAATCAGCCTTGAACACGAGGAACTGCTGCTTTAATGTGGAAACAGACGTGCCTTCAGACAGACTTCTCTAGTGGACGTTGACGCCACCTGCTGGACACAGTGGTGACGGTGCAGCGGACTGGAACAGAAGCAGAGCAGCAGGTGGCTGTGATCGTACAGGAGTGGAAAAAATGCTTTAAGCACAATGAAAGTCAACAAGCTGAATCCAGCTGCTGCCTCTGTGCTGCTCTCTGTGAAGGTTGTTGATCCTGTCGACTCAGATCAGTGCTGCTGTTGGAGGCTGAA
>NW_007580384.1:0-1349 GCF_000690725.1 Stegastes partitus | reverse complement strand
ATGAGCCGAAGCAAACAGCCAAAGCTCCACAGAGATGGTTTAAAGACAACAAGGTGAAGTTCTGGAGGTCCAGTCAGAGTCCAGACCGCAGTCCCACTGAGAATTAGAGTCTGGACTTAAAGTTCTGTTCACTCATGATCCCTGTGGAACCCGACAGAGTCTGAATAGTTTTATCAGAAGAATGATGGTTTAAACATCTTTATTTACAGTCAGTGATTTAGTCCCATCTCTCAGCCTCCTGAGAGATGGTACTAAACTTCTTTCTGTGCTGCCTTTTGATATCTGACAAGTATGATAAAGTGATGCTACAGTATGTTGGGGATCCACCCTGAAGACTTGAAGCAGTGGAACCACCTGAACCTGGTGACGTGTTTCAGCTGTACTGCATCTGTCAAACTGTCCAGGTTTGAAATTTGCTACTTGAAGTTGGTTTCCTGCAGAAATTTGGCAGAAAAATCAACAGTGCTCCTGATTGCAAAGTGTAGAAATTGTGTAAAACCAGGGCAGCACCAGTTCATATTTCAGACTGAATATTCAGAATTATCACATCTATGTAAATTGATCAATCTTCAAACCATACGTTGGAGTTCTGATGTCTTTGACCTACACTGTTACATTTCATGAAGAACTACATGGCAGCATTGATAATTACAAACCAAACATTTATTCAGTGCTGCTTTTCACAAATAATGACACCACAAGACAACAGATGGTGAGTGAATGAATGCAGGTTAGCAAACTGAACGATGAACTGTGATCGTCACTGGAAGCAGTTGGCAGAGTGGTGATCAATTAGAACCACATTGGAAGTGAGAAGCCAAATGTAATTTCTAAATGTTCTAATTCAGCAGAGAGTCAGTGATACCTGTGAGAGTGCTGCAGCAGAGTGAGTCGGATGAGATCTGCTGGCTGAGATGGTTCAGCAACAGGACGGCACTTTTATAGTCGCATGGAAAAAGTGCAGAAGTAAAGATTCTAAGAGTCAAAGCTGATTGTGGGGAAGGAAAAGCTTTTGGTGTTACATTTAAAAAAAGAAAACACTAACAAAGGAGAAGAAACGAGACCCTAAAACTTGATGTAGGAAAGCCCACATTGCATTCCAGTGACTTTCTAACATGCAAGACAAACTCAGATAAACATCTAATTATTCATGGTGTGAATTGATTGTCTATAATCGCCAGGCTCTCTTCAGCATTAAAGCTCTCGGTGATTCGTTGTTATTGTCAAAGTCCGGTCTGGGAAAACAACACACTAGTCTCCCACCTGTGCTTGCTGAAATCCCTGCTCACCTGCTCCGTCTCCCCTGCTTTCTTCCACGGAAAAGACGCTTTAGAAGACGTGGAAAACGA
>NW_007580383.1:41020-50021 GCF_000690725.1 Stegastes partitus | reverse complement strand
GGTTGATTGGTGTGTGTTTGTGGTTGATTGGTGTGTGTTTGCGGTTGATTGGTGTGTGTTTGGGGTTGATTGGTGTGTGTTTGTGGTTGATTAGTGTGTCTGTTGTTGTGATGTGTCATGAGCAAAAGCTTGGGCTCTTAGAGTCGATGCTTGAAGGTGAATCAGAAGAGCCGACGCCCGACTTGTTTTTTTTCTCCGCTGCTCAGTGGCTCAGCTCAGCTCACGGCAGAACTTTGCTTTGATCGGCAGCACGGCGGCCTTGTGGCCAATCACGTGAGGGTTTAGTGCCACAACTGGTGCTATCATGGAGATGTGACGCTATCTGAGGAGCTCCTCATCCAGAGAGCAGAAGAGCCACTGAGCTGGTGGCCGGCCGAGGCCTCAGTCTGCTCCACCTGGTGGAGGTGATGGAGGGAGTCTCCCAAACAGGCAGATCAGAACCCAGAGCAGACACCACCAGCCCGGCCACGCTCACACATTCAGCTGCTTGAATGCAAACCTGCACTAAGGACACACTGTTTGGTGTTTGACCTGAGTTCTGTTCTGGTTCTGTTCTGTGGGTGTGTTTGCAGTGTTTTGTTTTGTGTTTGTTTTCATGTTAAATTAAGATTGAAAGTTTGATTAGAACATGAAACTAAAGTCAGAATGCCTGCTGTTGTAACGTAGAACACACAGAACGAGGCGTCATCAGGCTTCTCATGAAAACACTGATTCTAAAGGACAGCGTTCATGTCTGCCAAGTCGGGCTCCAGTACGAGCAGACAAGTGAGAATAAGTTACGAGCCCAACTGCCCATCACGAGTCTGTCTGTGTCTGTTTGTGGTTAATTTGTGTCTCTGTTGGGTCATTTAGTGTGCTTTTGGTAATTCTGTGTCTATTTTTTGTTGTTAAATGTCTGTCTGTGCTCATGTTGTGTGTTCTCATAGCTATATTTAACTTTACCTGTGAAAAAGTTAAAGTTTTTCTTTCAGGCCCTTTGTGTCGCACACAAACCCTGAATCCAGAGATTACAACAACGACAGCAACACAACGGTCCCGTGTGCAGGCCTGTGCTCGGCCCCATGCCAGGCTTCAGGACTCTAACCAAACACTGATCTCAAGCTGAGCTAAAGGTGTCACTCACCGTTCATGTCGTCGCAGCTTCAACTCCGCGTGTCCTTCTGAGTTCATCCTCCTCCGTCTCCGCTCTTATCTCTCCGCTGACAGTGTTTGTGGGTGTGTTGCATTCAGCGGCGGTTTTCCATGGAAGCAGGGCAGTAAAACAACACCGCTGCTCTCACGCATTCACCACGACACCAGGAAGCTCCCAACCCGCCAGCCAAACGGCGTCCAGCACGTTTAAGGCTGTTGTCAGTTTCAATCTGCAGTCCTTTAAAGTTTCTTTGTTTTTGTTGAAGTCCAAATCTGTCTGAAACGATTTAATACTTGTTCAAAATAATGGTTAAAAAATCTCAAAAGTTCTCAAAAACACCAGAGTGTCCGAAATGATTCATAACTGCTTCAAAATGGCCTCAAACTTCCACAAAATGACTTGAAGCTTGTCCAAA
The DNA here is from genome assembly GCF_000690725.1 of Stegastes partitus. Classification (NCBI taxonomy): domain Eukaryota; kingdom Metazoa; phylum Chordata; class Actinopteri; family Pomacentridae; genus Stegastes; species Stegastes partitus. Next base: position 48,474 of record NW_007580383.1, on the reverse strand, counting down.
ATTATTCAAAACTCATGACAAAAACTATCAAGAGTACTAAGAATTTGTCAAAGATGACCTAAAGTGTGCCTAAAATGAATTGAAACCTGCCCACAAGTATGTCCAAAATGCCCCAGTGCTTGTCCACGACATGAATCGTTCCTAAATGATGTGGAACTTGTCCAAAGTGACTCAAACGTTGTCCTTGAGGACCTGAAATTTTACTCAATGACTTGAAGCTTGTCCTACATTATGAGAAATTTAATCCAAAACAACTTCAGACTTGTCAAAAATTAGTCAAAATTCATCCAGAAAGACAGAAACTTGTCGAAAAGCACTCAAAGTGTGGCAAAAACACAGTCAGTCCAAAATGACTCGATAATTGTCCAAAATAAATCATTAACAATCTGTCCAACAGGACAAAGCCCTGCCCCAGAGTCCTAAGACTTTGTCACCAATGACTCAAACCGTGTCCAAAATGATCCAGAACAGTTCCTTAGTGACCTGAACCTGGTCCACACTGACTGAGACCTGTGACATGAACATGTACATGTCCTTCCTCTGCTTGTGGCCAGAGTTCAAAAAGGCCTCAAAACAAACTGCTTCATGAATTCTTCATGTTCAGGCCTTCATGTGAGAGTCTCTCTGCTGTCTGCCGTGGCACTGCAGCGCCACCTGGTGGTCAAATTAAACCACAGCAGCCCAACGGACAAGAGGCAGATTCCCCTTTAAACTGTGTCAGAGATGAAGAATGCAGTCGAACTCAGGTGGTGAACAACTGCTGAAACCTTCGGGAGGCTTTCCTCTATGTGTAAACGTGACTCTGTTAGTATCCAGCTGTTTCCTGGGACTGCTCCAAAGCAGATGGCAGTTATCACTCAAGTGTTAAGTGGATTAGTGTAGACCAGGGGTGGGCAGTCCTGGTCCTGGAGGGCCACAGTCCTGTATGTTGTAGATGTTTCCCTCTTCCCAGACACCTGATCCAAATGATCAGGATGGTTAGCAGGTTTCTGCAGAGCTGATGATGAGCCGATCATTGGATCAGGTGGGTTGGAAACATCTAGAACATGCAGGACTGTGGCCCTCCAGGACCAGGACTGGACCCCCCTGGTGTAGACGCCTGGTGTTCTGGACTGGACCCAGCCGTTATCACGCTCCCTTCTGAACCCTGGCTGTGGAAATGTGACCAGTTCTACTTGGACAGAACCAGTGTTTACAAAGCGAGCACCGATGTTTGTTGTTTGTTTGTTTGAGGCAAAGTGGCAGTTGTTTTTATTTAGTTTTTTATTGGAGAAATAGAGCAGACATTTCTACCTCACGTCGCCCATAACTCTCATCATACTGGGTCCAGTGAACACATCAGGCTCATCATCCCAGTACTTTCACTATTTTTGGCCGTGACTCCTTTCGCTTTGCACCCTCAGACTTCCAGCTCTGACTCCACTCACCACCGTCAAGCTTAAAGTCCAACAGACTGAAGTCGACTGTTGCTGCTGCTGATCATGTCGGACTTTACTGACACACACACACACACTGTCCTACATCTCTTCTCACTCACATGCATGTGCCCCCGTGCTTCCTACACCTTTACTTTTGTTCTGTGTTGTGTTTATGTGTCGATCTGTGTCTGTACTTTACATGTGTTTGTTCCTGCTGGCGCCTCTCGGCCGGGTCATGTTTACATGTGAGAACTGGTTCTGAAACATTTCTACCTGGTAAGCAGTGGCGGCTGGTGAGAAAAATAGTAGNGACACCACATCTGACACTGTGGTCAGCAGTACAGGGGCCCCTCAGGGGACAGTGCTGGCCTCTCTCCTCTTCACCCTGTACACCTCGGACTTCTGTTACAACTCGGAGCTGTGCCACATACAGAAGTATGCAGATGACACAACCATCATGGGGTGTATCCAGGATGACAGAGAGAGTGAGAACAGGAGTCTGGTGGACGACTTTGTTGTCTGGTGCAAAGAAAACCACCTGCAGCTCAACGCCTCAAAGACAAAGGAACTGGTCATACACTTCAGGAGATCTGGACCATGCCCACGACCAGTTCTGATTGAGGCACATGAGGTAGAACTTGTACAAAGCTACAAGTACCTTGGGCTGTGGCTGGACAACAAGTTGGTCTGGACATGCAACACGGACTACCTGTACAAGAGGGGACAGAGCAGGCTGTACTTCCTGAGGAGGCTCCGGTCGTTCAACATCTGCAGGAGTTTCCTGTAGATGTTCTACCAGTCGGTGGTGGCCAGCGTCCTTTTCTACGCCGTGGTGTGCTGGGGCATCAACGAGGGACGCATCGAGGCTGGACAAATGAATCAGGCGTTCCAGCTCTGCAGTGGGCATGAAACTGGACTCCCTGGTGACAGTGGCAGAGAGGAGGACACTGAACAACCTGCTGGCCATCATGGACGATGCCGGCCACCCTCTGCACACTGTCATCATGTCCCAGAGGAGCCAGTTCAGCGACAGGCTGCTCCTCCCCAGGTGCAAAACCAACAGGAACAAAAACTCCTTTGTTCCCCGAGCCATCAAACTGTTCAGCTCTGAGCTCGGGTGGAGGGGGAGGAGCAGTGTTACGGCCCCTGTCGTAAGAGTTCGGGTTGTTGTCTTTGTGAGAGAGTGAGACCTCCTCTTGTTTTCACATCTTTTTTTTTTTTTTTTTTCCATTCATGAGCAGTCCAGGGTCGTCGTCATTGGAACACCCAGAGGCTCAGGATTGGTTGGACCACCAGAAGAGGCGGTACTTAAGCACCCTCTTCTGGCCGGCGTGTGGTGGGGAGTCACCTTTTTGCGCCAGCAGTGCCTCGTGTCCCTGAAACATCTTCGGTCCGGTGTCCAGATTTAGTGCTCAGTATTTAGACTTTCGTTAATGGTGTGTGTTGGTGCAAAGAATGACCAACTTTCGTAGTTAGTTTTGTGGTTAGTTATATTGGAATTCGGATTTCAGAGAATTTAGTTGTCTTGTATTTAAGATTAAGATTGTAAATATTTGTTAGTCAGTCAGTAGCAGTAGGGGTGGACTGCCAGTTTTGTTTGAATTCGTTTCCTCCTGTTTTCTGCTTACTCTAGGGAGGGAGGTTAGCAAATGTACTTTGGTTTATTTCTGTTCTTCCAGGGTTTAGCTCAGTTGTTGGGTTCATTAGATAGTTTGTTTTGTTGTTTCGGCCTTAGTCCACCCTGAAGCCAGGCTTCTATTGTTCTGGGTTTTTTTTTTTATTTTGTAAATGCTTTTTTGTTTAAAATTGTAAAAAAATCTAAATTTTGGTGGCAATAAATTGCCTATCTTTACACCTGGTTCTCCTCCACATGTTCTTTTATGTTATGTCTCTGCACCCCCAGACCAGGGACATAACAAGCAGCAAGCGGGGAGAGGTGGGGAGCGAGGGGTGAGGAGTGAGGACATTGGGGTGAGATGGAGCATCACGCTCTATCACCGGACTGTGTGCAATATTTAGGCACTTTGGCAATTTGTTACTGTATCCATTGTTGTTGTTGTTATTATTGTTATTATTATTATTACTAATGTTGTGTTGGTGTTGTGCTGTTGCTAGTACAACAATTCCCCTGAGGTACCCTACCAAAGGGATCAATAAAGTTCAATCTAATCTTATCTAATCTAAACTGAACTCTGAACACAAACTCACCTGGTTGACGAACTTCCAGGAAGGTGATGCAGATGAGATCCTTCATCAAACTGTTCGTTCCTTCCTGGAGAACTTGACACTCGTATGTTCCAGTGTCCTCCATCTTCACATCCGTCAAAACCAGAGAAACGTCTCCGTCCTTCATCTGTCTGTCCTGTAGATCCGTCCGGTTCTTATAAGATGGATCCAGGTTGTCTGGATCTAAGTGTCCACGTCGATAGAAAAGAACATGTTCTGGGTCTAGTCCAGGTCTGATCCACTCTACAGTTATGATGGTGTTGTCTTTGTTGTTGGGAGCTTCACATGGCAGAGTAACATTCTGTCCGGGTTCTGCTCTGATGATTTTCTGACCTGAAGAAGAACCAAGAGAGAAGTTAAAGGTTAAAGGTGAGCAGGATGCCAGCAGCTCCCACTTATCTGATTGGGCTGAATGNGCCACATATGTCTCCAACCTCACGCTGGAATGTGCCGGTGGTCAAAACCCCCGAATACTTTTATTTGTAGTTTCACTGTTCTACCGCTAGATTATGTGCGTACGCATGGTCAGAGGTGTGCGTATGTTTACGCACATTCCTAAGTATAAGTACAAGTTGATAAATTCCATACTTTGGGTAGGAATGTTCATACGCACTGATGATAAATGAGGCCCCTGAATTCAGTCTCACTCTGTTCAGTCCTCATTCACAGTTTGTTCTGCTGCTGCTGGTTACATCATCTCCATGGTGGAGGATGAAGTTCCAGAAGCTCTGCTTTGTTCTGCTGCTGACTCAGGAACTGGTAACATCTGTACAGCTGCTGGTTCATCAGGCGTCTCTTTTAGATCAGAAAACCACCGGAAGAAATGACAGCAAAAACAATTACAACCACCAATCCAAGATGTCCTCCACTGATTCCATCCATGTTCCCTCTATTCTTGTCTCCTGCAGATCAGACAGAGGTATCAGAGTGTCAGATGTCTGAACATCAGTCAGATCAGCTGTTTTCTACAAAGTCTCATCAGCAACATCTTTATAAACCACAAACATCTGATCTGAGACGAAGCAGCTTCATCAGAGACACAAACTTGTTTTTCTTTGTTTTTCTTAGATATTTTTAGATATTTTTCTACTTTCTATTTGTCTTTACATATTCTATGAATACTTATAATTTTAAATCACCCGCAGGAGCCAGGAACCTTACTTTTTCTCGAGAGGAGCTCCTGGCTCTAAAGCTGATGGCACAGGCTGGAATACGACATCATGTCCCAACTGAGCTGAGGAGGCGTTACCGGCGCAGCATGGCTGGCGCTAGGCTGAAGGCTAGGCTAACAGACCGGAGGCGTTTCAAACCATCAATCCCGACGGTAATTATGGGAAACGGAAACGCCTTGCAGAACAAAATGGACGAGCTGTCGGTGCTGATCAACCAGCGTATCTACCGGGAGTGCAGTTTGTTCATCCTCTTGAAATCATGGCTAACCCAGCTAACACTGGACGCTAACGTGGACCTGCTGGGCTTCGCTACAGTGAGAGCGGACAGAGACACAAAGGCATGCGGAAAAAGCAGAGGTGGGGGTCTCATCATTTACGTTAACAACCGCTGGTGTAACCCAAGTCACGTTTCTGTCAAGGTGGTTCTGTGTTGTCGGGATTTAGAACTGTTAGCTGTTAGCCTGCAGCCATATTACTTGCCACAAGAGTTCAGTCACGTGATCGCGATGTGTGTTTACATCCCCCCGAGTGACGATGCAGCCGCTGCCTGTGAGAAGATTCACACATTCACAGCAAGGCTGCAGACCCAACATCCAGAGGCACTCATCGTCATCTTTGGGGACTTTAATCACGCCACACTGAACTCTGCCTTGCCTGCTTTCCACCAGTTTGTGAACTGCCCCACCAGAAACAACTGGACAATCGACCTCCTGGATGCTAATGTACGGGACGCATACAGAGCCACCCCCCTCCCCCCACCTGGGAAGTCAGACCACAACCTAGTCCTCCTACAGCCTCAGTACACCCCTCTGGTCAAAAGACAGCCGGCCACAACACACACCATCAGGAAATGGTCTCCTGAGGTGGAGGAGGCCCTGAGGGACTGTATGGAAACCACCTCTTGGGATGTCCTGTTTTCCCCCCATGGTGAGGACATTGAGGGGCTGACCCACTGCCTGACTGAGGACCTGAACTTCTGTGTGGATGTAGTCTCTCCTGCTAAGACTGTTTGTTGTTACCCAAACAACAAACCCTGGGTGACGCAGGAGGTCAAAGCTGCACTCAACGGGAAGAAGGTGGCCTTCAGGAATAAAAACAGGGAGGCAATCAGAGCAGCACAGAGGGAGGTGAAGCTGTGCCTGAAGGAGNGTGTTGAAACCACCCAGAGAGAAGAGCAGCAGAGCCATGATCTACTGGTGTTGTGTAGCGACAGTGAAGTCGGTCCAGTGTGTGTTGTTCTGTTGGTTGTAGGTACAGGAAGGTTCAGACGGTTTGGGTCCAACTGGGTCAGTGTCTGTTTCTTACCGTTTACTGTCAGCGTTATCACAGAACCTCCGGTCCCAGCAGAACAATCAGCTGGTCCAAAGTCTGCTTCTAGCTTTTCTATCACGTCTGACTACAGACGGGCTCCATAGATGTCCTGTGGACTGGTCCTGTAGAGACACACCTGGTCCTGTGGTTGGTTCCTCTGGAAGCAGCTCAGCAGGTTGTAGTCAGACATGAAACAGCAGCATCAGAATCTGGGGAAACAACCTTCATCATCACTGGTGCAGCAGTGAAAGCAGCCAGGACTCCATCAGAGGGCTCAGCGCTCAACATCCAACATGTGTTGAACCTGCAGATAACATTTACAGTCATCAGAGCATCAGAAGTTAGTGTCAGAACAAAGCAGAGGAAGCAGAACATGAGCAGAGCTGCTGACAGCTCCAGTCTACAGCTGGAAGGTTGGAGTGTTTGTGGGAGTCCCAGTGAGTCCATTTAGAGACACAGAAACGATGATGAAGCCCAGAGCAGTGAGCAGATAGAAGCACTGAGACAATCACACACAGTTCAGCATCAGACCTGAAGAGCAAAGCAGCAAAGTTTATTCTTTCAGTCTGTCATTTATTTCTGTGAGATAAGTACAAAGCTAGAATAAAACAAAAAAATATATATTTAGAATCAGACAGAGATCTCAAAGAGAAACGCGCAGAACTATCGGCATTATACAAAATATAGAAAATACACAAAATATACAAATTATATAAACACATCCGATCAGCTGCAGCTTCATCCAGCACAACAGTTCAGAACATCATCACAGCTGCTAACAGATACAACATTCAAACTCTTCCATCAGTTGTGGGTCATTCGGTCCAATCAGAACTTTTCTATCTGGTTCTGATCCCATCTGACAGAACACTTTACATCCAGAACATTTCTTCAGATTGTAACCAGCAGAGCTTTGGAGCAGATTTATTGACCTCATTTATCATCAGTGCGTAGAAAAGCTTCTAAATTCTGTCATGAATGAAATGCAGAGTGTGCGTAAGTACAAAAAAATCCGAGGTTGAAGCAAACCAGACAATATTGTTTGGTGCATTAATGTTGGGATGAGCAGCGAAAGAAGAAATACTGCAGACAAGAAAACCACCGCAGTTATTCCTGTTGGTCAGAGGACAGATCGCCGGCAAAATTTTAAGAAGTGGTTTGACGTTAAGCTCAGCGCCAAAAAACGCATCACAGTCCATAAAAGAGAACTGATGCAACTGGAGGAGGACGAATTAATACCAACGTCCACCCAGTGGATAACCCTGATCGCTGCAGATGAGATGTTTAATAACCAGACTAAGTCCAGCTGAAACATCTCCACTCTGTG
>NW_007580383.1:24018-37620 GCF_000690725.1 Stegastes partitus | reverse complement strand
TAAGAACAGACTGAAGAGCAGCTCTTCACTCAACACCTCTGCACCTGATAGGCTGTCCTCTCTACACCACCTGCAGGCACCAGCGCCCTGTCATGGCGCTCGCTGAGCTGTTCACAGGACTCGTCTGTGAACAGTTCAGCTGCTCTTTCTGTCACCAGTGGATTCATCAGGTGTGATGAGCAGTAATCAGGGTTGGCTAGTAATACATGGGATCAGGAGTATGTAATCAGATTACAGCATCAGGAACCATGATCGGTCCAGACTGGATCTGAAATGTAAATCCTGTCTGAACACTTCACTGTCTTTAATTGACTTTGCAGCGTTTCCTGTCAGACTGTGTTGTTCTCTCACATCTGGATCAGACACATGATGGTCTGTTTGTTCACCTCCTGCTGTGCTGCAGAGACCTGCAGGACCACGGAGAGATGTCTGCAGCTACAACGCTGGAGGATGTTTGTGAGGACGCCACAGTGTGTGTTTGTTCACTGATGTGTGTGTGTGAACGTTTGCACCTCTAGAGATGATGATGATGATGATGATGATGATGATGATGATGATGTGCAGGTCACTAGTTCAGCCCTGCTGTCTCTCATCCACTCACACATGAATGAACACCAACACTCAGACTGTTGGAACATGTTATTTTGTGAAGGCACTGCTAGCTTAGCATTGACACTGACACCATTGAGTTGTGCTGATCTGAAGAAAGGGAACGAAGGACCAAGCATCAGGCCTGAAGGACTGAGCTCAGGGAGGTCAAACCGGGTCAGACAGAAGGAATGCAGCTGCTCATCACACTCTGACAGCCCAACATAGCGGCCTTCTGCTGTGTTTAGGCTGTTTTCCACTGACTATCATGACATCCTCCCTGTATGACATCAGCTGCAGCAGACATAGCAGCCAACAAAGTCCTGACAGCCAGAGAGCAGGAAATAGCAGCAGGGAGGTTTTCTTTACAGGGTGCGGCTGCTGTGGATTGGATGAATCGTGTGCCAAGAGGTATGGACATATCTGTGCACCAATGAAGGGAGGGCGAAGTGTAAACCACGGCTCCTCTGCAACCATACAGCCAATCACGTTGCACCACACTGAATAAACTGTTCACGCTGACATGAAGCTGCTCTGCTGGAGAAGTTGGTTACAGATCAGACAGATTGTCTTCTCTCTCTAAAACCTAAGAACACACCTAACAAGACCTACACACTCAACAGAAATGATCCGACATGTGCAGGACGTTTCTGGACACGAGGTCAGACCATCTGATGCTGCTGCTGATAACAATAATAATAATAATAATAATCATAATCATAATAACAATAATCGGACCTCCCTGAGCCTCAGCTCATCAAGTCCAAGTCCTGAGAACGAGCCGCAGACAGACGCTGCGCCTCGTCGCTCCAAACTCCACAAACACACACATATGTGACACATGATGACATGATTACAGTGATTCCTCCACAATCAGAGCCTGTCCAGGTCCCTCAGAGGAGAACTGATGAGCGTCAGATGTGAACAAGTGCCCAGTGTAGCTCACCTTCAGAGGACCGGACCAGGAAGCAGAGCATCAGCCAGAACCAGGCAGACATGTTACCGTCTTCCTCCGTCTCTGATCAACACGTGGACTGGAACCGATATCCAACAAAACCAGAGTTCAGTCAGTGAACACGACAACAGACGGATCTTCTCCAGTGTCTTTCAGCAGACGCTTCTATCCACAGCGCCGTACACCAGAGAGCAGATCCAGTCCGTCAGGAGAGAACGACCTGGACCAGTGTCCTGGAACAAGTTCAAGCCTGACAGGGCGCTGATGCCTGCAGGCTGTGGGAGGACCTGCAGGGCGCAGCCAGTGCTGTCAACTTGGCCACTTTTTCCCCCCAAAAGTGACCAATCTGGCGACTTTTTCTGGCGTTTTGGAGGCTGACGGAAAAGCACGTCTCGTTGTGCCGTTACTGTCCTGAGCAGCGGGGGCTTCCGTGAGCTCGTCCCGTCCCGGAGCTCTCCCAGGCGCTCTGCAGCCTGAAGCAACTGCGATCGGATCAGAGACCCTCAAATGAATCGCGCATGCGCCAAGCCGCCGCTGTTCCCAGCTGGGCTCACAGAGGAGATCTGGATGTTCAACTTTGTTCACTGTCACAGTAAAATACATCATTTGACTCACCGTGTCCTCTGTGTGTGGCTCTCTGTGACATGAGCTAAACAGCTAGCTAGCTCATCATGTCAGAAAAAACAAAAAGAAATCCAACAAGTAAAAAACAAGAACCGGAAGGAACTCTGCCAGAGTGTCTTTGGGTCACTTTGGGTCCCAAGCCCAGATAAGGGACACTGTGGCCTTGCATCCAGCCTGTTTACTATAGGAAGACATGAGAATGGGTTGTGTGAGTGTGGCGGATCAGAAGCCGTGAGCCATGTCCTGTTGTCATGCAGCAAATACGTGAGAGAGAGAAGGCAGCTGTTTATGGAGCTGGCTGAGACGGGTTGGACTGTCTTTTCAACCGGGTCAACATTGTCTTACAATCAGAGGGGAGTGGGCGATGCTGTGTTGTTGTATCTCCGCCTTACTGGCCTTTTTATGAGAATTTGAAAGTCCTGACTGACAGTGGAGGGCAGCATTGCGCACTCCAGCGTACAGCCTGCTGGAAATCAACAGAAGAAGAAGAAGAAGAAGAAGAAGAAGAAGAAGAAGAAGAAGAAGAAGAAGCCCAGATAAAGGAGGAGGGTTGGACGTAAAGCTGCCAGCTTCTGCCCACATTACAGTCGTTGGATTAAATGTGATCTTCCAACGGTAAGGGAGCTGGGAAGTATCCCCTCACGAAGGTGAAAGAGGAGCACACATGCACACTGACAGCTGGATACCACAGACTGATACAGCAAGTGTATTTATTACTTTGTTTTATGTGAAAAGGTCCTTGTCAACTGCTCTCTCTTGGAGCTCCACTCCAGGGGCATGTTTTCATGGAGCGCACACAGGAAGATGCGGCTGCAGGATGCCAGCAGCTCCCACTTATCTGATTGGGCTGAATGGAGGGATCAGAGAGGAGGGGGGGTTCGATCTGCAGAGTTTGATCTTTGTTTGGTGTTTCTTTAGTTTATTAGGTGTTTCACTTCCATTTGTATCAGACTGTAGTCATTGGCATTGTGTGTTTTAAGTGTAAATGGTGTTCAATTATATACGTGTGTGTTCTAAATGTCAGTGAGGGCAGGTCACAGCGTTCCTGGGGTGGGAGGAGCCTCTGTATAAAGGCCAGGTGAGCGATCAGGTCAGTGTGTGAGAAGGAGGGGGTCAGGTTGAAGCTCTCGCTCTGCTGCTGCAGCAATCTGCCACAAGCCACTGCACCCTGGTCACTCCTATGTCCTGCTGGTTTTGGTGAGCTGTGTATTTTTTGTGTGTGTGTAGAAATAAGTAAAATCTGGAGCTCTGCAACTAAAAAACTCATTGCTGGTCGGCTGCTCTTTATTGTTCTGTCATGCTATGCCCTTTAATGCCGTTTGGTCCATTCAGTTTGTAGAGGTTCATCACTGTCAGAACCCTACACTAACATTAACAATACAGGACAAAGCTGATGTATTTAATGTGGGTCTAGACACAGCATTAGTCATGAAGGGACTGTGAGAAGTGACGGCCCAGTTCAGTGGAAACACAAACCAAGAATGACCAGATGACCGTTCATCTGTAGTTCTGAACATATTCAGGGTGTTTCTGACCCACTTCCTGTCTGTTCCTCGACATCATTCCTCTCTCTTACAGTGTCCATTACAATCACATGCTAATAATAATTATGCAAATTAGGTGATGACATCATTGAGGTACTTCTTGCGACTTTTAGGACAGCCAATAGCTGCTTTCCTTACTGAGGAGCTGGCAGCACTGCAGGGCGGAGCTCAGTCTGAGTTTCTGGTAAATCACGTGACTTCAGACAAGAATCGGACTGAACAGCACGATGAAGCTGTCCCTCCTACCTGAACTCTGTCCTTCGGGTCGACACTCCCTCCTGGTCCAACCACCACAGCAGGTCCAGGTCGGTAGCTGGACTCTCCTCCTCTGTGGTTCTGGTGGTGGAACCAGCTACCAAACTGTTCAACCTGCTGACTCCCTCTCAGTCTGTAAGAACAGACTGAAGAGCAGCTCTTCACTCAACACCTCTGCACCTGATAGGCTGTCCTCTCTACACCACCTGCAGGCACCAGCGCCCTGTCATGCTCCAACCTGTTCTATGTCCCTCATCTACATTGTTTTCTGCTGACTAGATCCTGCTGCTGTTGTATCTGCTCTCAGATGTACATTGCTTTGGATAAAAGCGTCTGCTGATGAAATTGTAGAATTAAACTCAACAGTGCTGATGTATATTTAGGGTGGAGCTCAGTCTGAGTTTCTGGTAAATCACCAAAGAAGAGACCAAACAGCACAATGGTGCTGCTTTACTATCTTATTGATTGTTATGTGCTGGGGGCACATTTTTTATCTTTTTCTTTAGTTCACCGTATTTTCGTTCGCTATATGTTTGTTGGAGCTTGTTTTTTGTGTGCATATTTAAGTTTTTCCCAGGTGAGCATGTTTAGTTGAGTTTTTACCAGTAATTGATGGAATTACTGCTCCACCTATAAACAGGCTGGCTTTCTACACGCTCACTCTCTCGGTCTTGCCTCCAGACCTGCTCACCTCAGAGGTTCCACCTCGATGCGGCGCGCCTCGGACCGGTGCGCGCTCTCGTCTCCAGCTGACACGCCGACAGCTTCTCTGATGCCGGCCTGGCATCTTTTTGTTCCTGATTTCAGGTTGTTTGACCCGGTGGGATCAGCCGGCCAGTTTTCGCTCGCCCTTGGGGCTTGGGCTTAGCTCGGCGTGATTCCTTTAGTTCGGTGTCGGCACCGGCTTCGACGGCCCTGTATAGGGTTGGCCCGGTGCCACATCTTTTTGTTTTGTTTGGTCGACCTGCCGGGTCCACCATTGAGTTGCAACTTTGGTTATTTTTGGGGCACAGGGTGATTGAGGGTTTATTCATTATTTTTAAAATAAAAATGAGTCCAAAAGACCCGACCTATGTTTCCTGTGTTCCCTTTTTAAATATGTTTGTCCCTTCTTTGGGCCGTAACATTGATATCAATATTCAGTTCTTAGTTGGATACAAACATCCAACAAAACCAAAGTTTCATCAGTAAACACGAGTTCATGTCGTTCACTGATGATCATTTTGAAATGGCTGCAGCAGCGTCAGGAAACATGAACACGTACTTCAGCTCCTGGTAGTGTAGAATAAAGACTTTTCTTTGGTTTGGGATGGTGTTGATTCAGCCCAGCAGCCGACCAGACCCTGTGTGGAGCCGACATACCCACACACTGCAGTTATTGTGCTTGATGACTGGAACAGAGGTAATCTCACCTGCAAACTCCATAAATACAGTTTACTAAATGCCCACCAGAGGGGAGAACATTTTGGACCACTGCTACACTACAGTGAGCAGATCTACCACGCCATCCCAGGATGCACCAGGACACTCTGACCACGTCATGGTCCATCTGTTATAGAGAGAAAATAAGACTGTAAGCCTGTTGGAGAACTTCAAAAGAGTGGACCAGTGAGGCTGTGGAGGATCGACAGGCGTGTTTGGACTGATGGAGATGTATTCAGGACTAGACTAAGACCTGCTGAGGACCTTCAGCACCAGGGTGACTTCAAACAAAGACAAGCTCTGGTTCACAGCTGAACTCAGACCTCAGACAGAGGCAGCTTTAAGGAACCAAAGTTCGGCTCTGTGAAGGCGGTGAAAAGCTTCAGCACCATTTCTCAGCCAGACCCTCTGGAGTGCTTCAGACAGATCAAATCAAATCCAGTTTATTGTCATGATAGGCAAGATGAGAGAACGTTTCTTCAGGATCATTTAATCAGTACGTTTTGCAGAATGAACGTCTGGGATAGACACTAAACGTTCACTCTCGCTGTCTCCTGAAGGGGGCGCTGCGTCCATCACCCGCTACAAACCAAAAGCCCCCCATTAACCTTCTGAACAAGTTCTACTGTCACTTTAAAACACAATGGGACCCTCCAGGATCATAAAGCATGCTGGGAAGATGGCGGCCCACCCCTCCCATCCTGGACACAAACTGCTCGAGCCCCTCCCCTCTGGCAGGAGGTTGCAGTCCATCAGTACCAGAACCTCACGACACAGGAGCTGTACAGAAATCTGCCCTGAGGCTTTTAGAGTCAAAAGTGCAGGCGTCTGTAGCTTAAAATGCACCGTAATTAAACAGTTTCTTTGTGGGAGTTGGTGGTCCCAGGGCCCTCTCACTGGCCTACGATGACATCAGCACTTTCACGTCCTCTGATTGGATGGTCAGAGAGCTGAGCCAAAGCGAGCGGTTCCTGTCTGTAGCATAAGCTAAAACTTTCTCGTAAAAGGATTGCTTTTTTAAGTTAAGTGAGCGGACATTGTCAGCCCTACAGCGGATTAAACCTGATGTCAGAACCAGGACTGGACAGACCACCTGTCAGCATCGGCCTCCAGGAGACAGAACAGGGCTGATTGGTGGATTAGCTGCTCAGCAGAGGGGCTGAACTGTTGATGAGGAAAGAAAGGAGGATGGAGTTGTGTTCCGCAATCACGGGTTTGGTGAGTAGAACGTAAATGTTTGTCATCTCATTGGGCTGATACTGATGCTCCTGCTAGATGTGCAGCTTCTCACTAGAAATGTCTGACAGCATAGCGGGGGTCTTAGTGATGCTCCCCTGTTCATCGGAGCTGGCTGAGGTCTTCACAGACATCTTCAACCTTCACACCGCTGCTCTCAGGGAGGCGCTCCAGGAGTGTGAAGTCAAGGACCACTAGAATGACAAACAGTTTGTTTCCTCAGGCCATCAGACTCCTGAACAACCACAAACACTGACTGATCACTGCTGTTCCATGTACAGTCCAGTTAACATGTGTCACCAGGAACTGAGCACTTTACATGTTCATCTGCTGCTACATCAGCTCACTGATGCTGCTACTTGTAAATGGTCTATATGCACCTTAGCTTCTGTCTCTTTTTATTTTATTGATTTATATTATTATTGTTGTATTGTTTTTTTAAGTTGATAGTTTTTTTATTATGTATATGGGAGTGTGCAAACGAGACAATTTCATTGCCCAGTGTTAAACTGCTGTTTTTATGCTATGCATATGACTCTATCTATCTATCCATCCATTTCACAGCTCCAGAACTGCTCCAAAGCAAACAGCTCCCTCTGCTGGTAGAGAAACACACCTGAGAACAGAGCAGGTGGCAGCATGCACACTGGCTCAGAGCCAGTCATCTGAGAGATGATCAACACGGAGGATGATGCCAATAAAACAGGACATCTATTTGTTCGTTAACAAAACTCTGGTTTGTTAAACCAGAATAAAGTTTGTGCTGAAGGCCTGATGTTCCATCTGAGAACCAGCTGAGGAACGTCTGCTGGCAGTGACGGGACTTTAACCATCAGATGAAGGTCAGCAGAGCCAGAAGGAACACATTTCAGTAGAACAATGGCGTTAATACATGTCGCTGTCTATGAGCCAGACTGGAACTGTTATGTCAGTGCTTCCTGTGGGCTGTGTTCGCCTTTCAATAGATGGTGACGAGACATATCAGAAGATACATGACGGCTCCTGGATGTTGGTTTCTGACTTTGTGTTCTTCTTGTAATACATTCATGTGTATTATGTCCTTTTCTGTGTTCCCTGTGTCTCTGTTTGTCTGTCTACAGGTTTCATGTTGGTTACTTCCTGTTTTATTTTGAAGTTGCCTGTAATTGTGTGTTGCTTGTTTTTACTTCTGCTCCGTCCTTTCCCTCCCTTTGCCTGCCCTGACTAGTTTCAGCTGTGTCTCCCTGATCAGTCCTGAGTGTTTCATTAGTCCTGTCTGTCCTTCTGTCTGTCAGTTCGTCCTCTTCGTCACCCAGTTCACCTCCCTCACGCCCCACTTCCTGTTCGCCAGTGAGACGGGGGTCATTCAGCAAGGGTGTGAGCCTGGAGGTGGAGGTGGTGTTAGAGGTGGGCGTAGAAGGAGTTGAGAGCACCAGGCAGCAGTGGGCCTTTTCCTTGTTGTAACTGGTGATGCATTTACTGCCGTCCGTAGGTGTGAATGTGAGTGTGCTTGGTTGTCTGTCTCTAAGTGTAGCCCTGTGATAGACTGATTACCTGTCCAGGTGAACCTGCCTTCACCCTGAGTCAGCTGGGATAGGCCCCGCCCCCTAGTGAGGCTTAAGTGGTGTATAGATAATGGACGGATGGTAACACATGAAAAAACGTTGGGCATGTTGATGACCTGAATACTAATGCAAAAAGGCACCAAAAACCTGGATATGAATGCACAATAGTATATTTATATGTATAAACCTGGATGTTAACCTACAACGTCATCAACAGATTGGATGTTGGAGAGTAAAAAACGTGGACATGTGCACACAACAGGATCAAAAACCTGAATTTTAATGTGTGAAAGTGTCAAAAACCCGAGATACTGATATAGAAAAGGTCCAACATCCAGGAATTAAAGGGAAAAAGTGTCAAAAAGGTGTAAATAAACAAAAACGTCTCCAAAACCTGGACATTAAGGCACAGAAGGATTTAGAGGAACGTTGGGTTTATCGTACCCTAAATGTCGTCTGTCAGGCAGAGCTTTAGTCTGTTGATTTATTCACAAACGTTCTTGTTAGATTTGACTGTTTTTGTTGTTTTGTTGAAAAGACAAACTAGACATCAGCACCTTTGCATAGAAACGTGATCCTAAGACGATGTCAAAGAATCTCAAAGTGTCTGAACACAGAAAGAGTTCAAACTCGTCTCAGCACACGGCACCAAACAGACCCACACAGAGTCTCAGTATGAAGCCACGACCATCAGCCAGAGCCGACCACGCTGTCGTGAGACAACACACCAGTTTCACACCACAGTTCACTGGAAGCAACAGAAGGAAGCTGCTGCTGTGGTTTTTAGCTGCACAAGTGAATTATTCTGAGAATGGAGCAGCTTTCTGGTCGTTTCCTGTTCACACATATCTTGTCCACTTATCTATATATAGTTTGTCATGAGCAGCAGCAGAAGAAGGAAGCTGTATTTATAAAGCTCCTAATAGCTTCTCTGATAATAATTAGCTTAGCGCTGTGAAGTCACCGTGCTGGAGTCGGCTGTATCGTTGCACTGATGTAGTTTCTGTGTTCTGTTGTCAGAGAGCGATCCAGCTGCAGTCTACTCAGCAGTGAGAACAGAAGAAACCAGCTGTGGACAAACTGTCATCAGACCAAACAGGAGCAGAGGTACAGCTGCTCTTTATTCTGAACTCTGGAGAGAAAGAAGAGAAATGTCTCCTGAAATGTGGAACTGCTCCTTTACAGTCTAGGAGAGAGAAACCATAGGGATGTCCACAAGGACCGAGGTCCTTGAATGATGTTTAAGAATCAATGCTGCACTTCCAAATATTCTGTCACAGGTCAGAGTTCATCATTTAAAACAACACTTTAAGAAGTGCAGGAGTATGATCTGTGGAAGCTGATGATTGATCCTGATGCATCAAACCTTCAGCAGTGTTTTACTCTGAGCGGTTTGAACTGATCAGCCACAACATTAAAACCAGCTGTCCAACATCATGCTGCTTCTCTGCTCACTCCACAGCTCTGAGTTTATTCAGGCTCAGCTCCAAAACAACATGACACTAGTGGGGACCCTAGAAGTGCTCATCGACCACCATAAAGCGGTTATCGCTGGCTAATATCCAGCTGCTTTGACTTTTACTGATACTGAGGCACTTACGAATCCAAAACCTGAATATCAGCAAACAAACAGCAACAACCTGATAGAAATGCAAAACATGTCGATAATCGGGATGTCAGTGCAGAAAACTATCAGCAAGCTTGGATGTAAATGGACAAATCAAAGACAGAACATGAACCCACAAAGGGGTCAGAACCTGGATAATGATGCAAACAGTCATCAGTGAGCTGGATGTTCACACAGAAACGGTTTAAAGCTGCCACCAGGTTGGTGGTGTTCCTGACATGCTCATTACCAAGATTTCATTGTTACATCAACAGAAAACAGACAGTTCTTTGCTTTGTGCTGTGATTTCCCTGCATATGAACATGACTGTGTTGTCTCTGTTTCACTGTTCAGAGCTTCCACTGGAGCCTCAGGTCATCTACTCATCACTGAAGTAGTCCACCAGTCCAACCAGTGAGCTGCTGGCCTCTAACTGGTCCACACAGCCAGTCACACCACAGTGCATTCACTGTTTCTAAGGTTCCTAGATGTTCTCACTTCATCACATTTGGACCAAAAAGTGAAGAAACGGCAGAACTGAAAGACTAAAACCCAAATATGTCAGAAATGTCTTCTGCTGAACCCGGCGTAATGATCACTGGTTGTTTTGTGTTCTGTTATTTAGATCTTATTGATGAGTCTGTGTGCAGCGCTGCAGCAGCGATCTGCTTTCTCTGCAGGATCAATACAGTTGCTGTTCTTCTCGTGTGGTTCTGTGGGGTTCACAGAGACGCTGGATGGAAAATTTGACTGGGTCTTGTTGGGCTGTGGCTAACCGATGTGCACGTCTCTTCAGAGCAGATAGCAAAGAACACACCTACAGGACAAACATCTCACTGGCCATCACTCAAACAGAAGTCTTACTGCCACAACCAGAACCAACGACCAGAAAATATTCACAAGAACTCACACTGTATCCAAACACAGCACACAGAGAGCTGTTATTATCTGAGGGGAACAGAAAAGTGACACTAATGTATTAACGGCAGCCTCATCCTCGTCATCCAGACAGATTCATCCATTGCTGTCCGGTGCTGAGCAGAGAGAGTCTGACTGGACGGTGTTGCTGGGAGGTGGCGAGGAGAGGAGGAGGAGTTCGTGTCGCCGCCGCATACAACAACATCAGCAGAGGTGGTCAGATGATTATCAATTTGGGTTGAATAGAAAATGTTGGGGTTTATGTTGTGACACCAACAGTTACACGTTTTGGCACAACAACATCCAAACTCCCGTCTCAGGTCGTCCTCCCTCCAGAATAGGAGTTTACCTGGATCACAGAGCAGGTGTTCTGTCCTTCTACAGCGTCTCTGAAACCAAGACTCTCCTCCACAGAGTCCAGACCTTGTTCACTCAGCCGCTACATGCTGGAGTTTACGTTTGCTTTACTGGATCCACTGCAGAGTTCATTACCAAAAAAACAGAGTAACTCCAGTGGCACAGGGTCCGTTTGTAGTGAAGAAATGTGTGGAACTGTCACACCTCGCAGCACCTCTTATCCAGTCCAACCCCTCTCCAGGGGCCTCATTTATCATCAGTGCGTAGAAAAGCTTCTAAATTCTGTCGTATGAATGAAATGCAGAGTGTGCGTAAGTACAAAAACATCTGTATTTATCAAACGTGCGTACGGGGGTCGTAGCACATCAGTGTTGATAAATCCTACTTGTTCTTAACCTCCGTGCTCGAGCACGTTGCCTTCAGGAACGCCTCCACATCACCATATAGGGCAACAACACGCCTCTTTATAAAGCAAGTGAAGATTTATTTTTTCCTCACCTGTCGTCATCATCGCGGCAAAAAGGGTGAAAAAGAGGAACTTTTATGAAACTGAGATCGAGGTTCTCGTCAGCGAGGTTGAAGCAAACCAGAGAATATTGTTTGGTGCATTAATGTTGGGATGAGCAGGGAAAGAAGAAATACTGCAGACAAGAAAACCACCGCAGTTATTCCTGTTGGTCAGAGGACAGATCGGTGGCAGAATGTTTAAAAAGAGGTTTGATGTTAAGCTCAGAGTCACAAAACATGTCACAGTCCATAAAAGAGAACTGATGCAACTGGAGGAGGACGAGTTAATACCAACGTCCACCCAGTGGATAACCCTGATCACTGCAGATGAGATGTTTAATAACCAGACTAAGTCCAGCTGAAACATCTCCACTCTGTGACACTCACCAATAAGCCAGCCGTCCTCAGCAGCTCCTGCTTGGAGACCCACAGAACTGTTCTGCTCAATGAACGAGTCGTGTTCCTCCAGGCCGCTGGGCAACAACGTTGGATAGCCACAAATGTGCATCGCAGATTATCTGGACGTTGATTGAATGAAACCCTTTTCTATTTACAAAATTAAGCTCGTTTAGTGATGCTGCTTTGAATGTGATGTGGGTGCTGTCTACGGCTCCACTTATGTTTGGAAATCCAGCGACGGCGTTAAGTCCCTGTTTGATTTGGGCTCATCGGTGACGGCTGTAAGGGTGGTCAAAATCCCCGAATACTTTTATTTGTAGTTTCACTGTTCTACCACTAGATCATGTGCGTACACATGGTCAGAGGTGTGCGTATATTTACACACAGTCCTAAGTATAAGTACAAGTTGATAAATTCCATACTTTGTGTAGGAACGTTCGTACGCACTGAGGAGGACCCAGGAGTTTGGTTCCAGAACCATTGCTGTGCGTGGAGGTGAGCCCAGCTCTATCTGGTCCATCACGCCACCTCCCGCACCAGCTCAGGGTCATTTCCCGCCAGTGAGGGGATCTTCAATGTCCCTACAACTAGTCGACACCACCAGGGATCAGCATGCCTATGTGCTCACTCCTATGCACTGCATGGTGGGCTGTTAGGAAAATACATCAGTGGAGTCCTAATTGCTCCAAATCAATACACAGAGTCGTCTCTCAAGTCAAAACAAAGTTTTGCTTGCAGCAAGGAGCCACATGTACAGCAAGGGGTCTGAACAAGTGACTGACTAGAAGCATGAAGCATTGGTTCTTATATACAGAAAACAGAAAACAACCTCCCGCAAATGTGTGCGTGTAGGCATGGTGTTCTGACTACCCGCAAAGGACGTCTGTTCCTTATCTCACACTAACAAGGTGAAATAGAGGCAATGAACATTTACAGCGTTCTCATACTTTTCACAAAGATCATTGGATCATAACATAGAATTATTCTAACATTGGCATAGCACCCAACGCCCGACCCTCAAAGGCTCGTTCACCAGTGCTCACTGGAGAGCTCCCCTCCCTGGCCTGGCTCCAGGAGGGGTCCTGATTGCCCTACTCTAGAGAGACCCCATACTGCTGTCTTGTGGCTGAGAAAGTGTTCACTTCTCTCCAACAGCTAGTCTCACCAACATACACATAATGAAGGGAGACCTTACAGCTGTGTCTAGTGTGAGAAAGCTTGAAACCACAATGACTGGAACTTCACCAGACCTTACACTGGAGAGAGACCATGCAACTGTTGTCAGTGTGCCAAAGCCTTCACTTGAGTGACCGCTCTGAGACAACACCAAGAAAATTTCATTGATGAGAGACTATACAGCTGTGACCAGTGTTACAAAACAGACACAAAATTAATGCAGTCAACTGTTTATCAAAGACTTCATACTGAACAGAAATCATACCAGTGTCAGGAGTGTGGCACCACATTTTTCTCATCAGGACAATTACACAAGTATCATTGAACTTATCACTCTGGCAAAACTAAACTAAACTAAACTAAACTAAACTAAACTAAACTAAACTAAACTAAACTAAACTAAACTAAACAACCTCAAAGCTGTCAGCAGTGTGACAAAGTGTTCATGTCACAAAGAGACATAAAATGTCA
>NW_007580383.1:0-3589 GCF_000690725.1 Stegastes partitus | reverse complement strand
CGATCCACAGCTTGTGTGTGGGCGGGGTCGCTGTAGGCCTTCATGGTCAGATTGTAATTAAAGGCTCCGGAGGTGATGTTCTGGAACACAGAGCTGCACAACAAGCACACAGTTTAACGATGAACTCACAAAACTCCTGACGACAACAACAAGCTTCCCATCAGGAACTCACTCAGACTCAAGCTAGCAGCAGCAACACACCTGTCTCTGATCCTGAAGGACGCAAACTGCATTTTCGGCTGAGTGTGGATGCAGGAGAAGTTGATGTTGACTTGGTCGTGGCGAGTGATGATGTCACCGGCCGCCTGGGTCATGATAGTGTTGGTGAAGGTAGTTTGGTGATCATTGGTCTGCAGAGTCACACATGCAGAAGTTGTTACCAAACAAGTTCAATCTGTGTTCCACCTTTGACAGGTGATGCTTGTTAAGTGATGACTGGCTGTAACAAACTTCAGCGATGACCAACACATTGAGAAGCCTCAGAGGGCAGAGCTGAAGCTGAAACTAGAAGAGATTTGGCTGTTTGTAGAGAGTAAAGAGCTGCAGGAGAGAACCCACCACAACGTAGGCTCCACAGGTGTTGCTGCTGTTGTAGCTGAAGGTCACCATGTGGGTGACTTCGTCCATCTGACCCCTGCAGGTGTCGTTGTTCAGGTGTAAGGCGGAGTAGTCGATGCCTTTGTTCTCCAGGAGACAGCCGACCAGAGAGACTGAGACCTGGCCTGAGTCCTGGCTGCAGCTTGTCGGTTCACCTGAACGTCATAATATTGGTGAGAAAAATCACAGTTAGAAGTTTGCTGCCATCATTGGGCCTGTTGTAGCGTTGCTGTCGCAGCTGGCGTACCGAAACTGTCGTTGTACTTGGAGGCAAAAATGGCCCGACAGAAGCAGCGAGTGTCGCCGCCGGGCGTCTTCTCGCCACAGAACTCGTGAGCGCTGCAGGTCCTGTCCTGACAGAAGATCTCAGGGGGGGCTGCAGACAGACAAACTCTATATTATTCTGAACACGTGAGCCATAAAAATCCAGAACTGAACTCTCTAAAGCAAGATGGGGGAGTGGACAAGGTCTTACAGCAGCTGGCATTTGTCCTCCAGTCCTGAAGGGGGATGCCACGATGGTTGCAGACTTGAGCAAAGGCTTCCAGAAACTGACAGCTGAGACGGTCCACTGCGCGATATTTGGTCAAAGTGTGGTGGCAGGCGTCTTTGTAGGGTTGTGGGCTGATGTGCTCACTGCAGGCTGCAAAGGCCTCCTGATCCAGGAGCTGACAGCTGCTCCACAGACAGAAAGTGGGACATAATTACTGGTAATGTCAGTTGAGGCGAGTTTGTCGTTAAACATGGGATTTACCACCGAGATCAAAGCATCACACAGAGTGATGAATCTGCTCACCTCATCGCCGCCACGGTGGAGTTGAACGTATCGTCATCAGGCTCTGTGTACGCCGTTTCACAGCTAGGGGGCGACACACAACATGAGGTCAGGACTAGGGACGACTCTGCCAAGTTGTTTTGCCCCGACCTGATTCGAGCAATGTAATGTTTAGAATCTGCCGATACCAAGTCCCAAACTGATACCGTTTACCTCGACGTACACACTTTAAATATTGTCAATTGGCTGCAGTGCCTGGTTGTTCCACCAGGTGGAGCCTCTTACAGTTTAATACCATAGAGACCAGAGGAGGTGAACAGTTTTATTGTTGGCAACCAGAGACCACTGTTGGGATTTTGCATGTAAAGCAGCCATTGATTTTGAAAAATGAGACAGATTTGCATCCATAGCATCCTGCTACAAGTTGTCCTTCCTCTTTACAAAACCTATATGACAGCAAGTGTAAACAAAGGACTGAGTTTAGGTTTGTATTGATAACGATCAGTTAAAAATGGCCTTCATCACCGGCTCAGTGTCTTGAGGGCAGGTGACTGAGCTGCCGATCAGGACGTACCTTGAGTTGCCGGCTTCATTGATCCGATTATCATCCACAGGCCTGGATCCACACAGACCGTCCAGTCCCTTAGGGCTCACATTTTCTAGAAAGGTTCAGGACAGAAAAGCGAGTCTTATCAGCATCAGTGTTCAACGCGGATGAACATGGCAGCTCACAACAGGACCTATGAAGGGCCTAAACATTTTATGATCTGAACCTTCAAAATAGAGCTGAGCGGTGAGGCCGTCAAAGAAGACAGTGGTATTTTTGTTGTCAATCGAGAGCTTTGCAGTGACTCCGTATTCGTCTTTAGAGAGCATCACATTGTGAAACTCCTGAGGCGTGCTGTTAAGGTCAACTAATGCGTCGTTCACCTGCACCACAGTTAAGAGATGAAGCAGAGGAAACACTGAGTGAAACATTGCAAACACACCAACAAGCTGCGTTCACAGCAACAACCACAGCAGTTTCTCATGCAGGGCTCCAGACTAACTTTTCCCCCGGGAGATCTTCTAGCTGTGAGGTGACAGTGCTAACAGCCTCATGATCATCATACACTCACACAAATGTGACCACGTGAAATCTAACTTCCACACTCAAAAAATGATTGCATATATCTGGAGCTCTGCAATGAGGGTGTTGGATGAACCTCTGTCTGTGGGCAGCTTACCCAAACTCTCCCGCCTTGTTCCAGGCGAATGTAATGGATGCCGTTGTCCGTTATGTTCAGTGTTACGTACTCCAGAAAGCTCACATCTTTCCGACGACGTTCCTGGAACTTTGCCAACACGTCCACAGACTTGTTATGAACAAAGTGCAGCAGAGAATACGCACAACGATCCTCGACAGTCTTCATAGTGCCACCAGTGTCGATGACGGTGGGTCCAGTGATGGTACAGGTGAGGTAAGGAATACAGCTGATGGAGGCAGACAAAACAACATGATGAGCTGCTGCTGAGGGCTGCAGCTACCAGAGCGCCCTCTAGTGGTCAACATGTCTCATCTTATGTTATGAAGTAAAGCGTGTATGAGTTTTGGTCACAGATCTAACAATCTATAGAAATGGGTGGCATCATGTCAAGTTTTGCGTCGTTTTCTGGCGCCAATCTGGAGTAATGTTTGGAGGACCATAACCTGAGAAATAACTGTCTTCAATTGCACAACCCTGCATTAGTAGAGTACTGCAGATGGTGCAAAATTGGTCAAAGTATTCAGTTTTCCGTCTGTTTCCATATTCCACCAACAGAAGACCTTTCTTCTCCACCCTGAGAAGATGATGTTCCCTGTGACTGGCACCAATAGGAGCTTTAAACGTGTAGATGATGGTTCTAGTCAGACTCTTCATGAGAAGTGTAAATGTCAGACACACATCTATATCTGTACTTGTTTAGGATTTCTTTATTAAGCGCTATTTTAATCATTATGACCTTGTTATCATAGACTCAGATAGGACCTGTGTGTTGCGAAGGCTGGTAGTAACAGTACCTGGTGTTGTGATGTCAGCATTGAATCCCTGTTTTAAAGGAGTTCAGGCCCCATTATTGGTGGACAGAGTGTTTCCCAGTTCACTGCCTCTTGATGCACACTGATACCATGTTGTCAGCGTGTGGATGGATTTTCCTAAAGACGCTGATGTCCTACAGTTTAGTTTACTGAGTCTG
>NW_007580382.1:22212-27084 GCF_000690725.1 Stegastes partitus | reverse complement strand
AGCAGTTCCAATAGGGTCTTCGCACCCTTTTGGGTGCTCGGACCCTAATTAGTTTTCTCACAGAAGGATCAATGAAATGTAATTTTATGTTACAAACCAAATGTCGATCAGTTGTGATCAAGCCTTTGAAAGGAAGAGTGCCAAATACCAGGACCTCTTGGATGACTGTAGGGGAAACTATTGGCAGTCATGGTTGTTTGCAGTCAAGGTCGGCTGTAGAGGATTCCCCGCAGAGTCAGTGTGGAAAATGTTCACAGCCATAGGAATAACAGGGAGGGAGAAAAAGACAGCAGCTTGCAGGATGGTGGTGGCAGCAGAAAGAGCCTCTCTCTGTTATGGAGCAGGAGAGAGGAGTTGAGCTGGAAGTCAGGAGGATGAGATGGGAAGTGACTCGGCCACAACTGCTGACCCACCATTGGTAAGGTGTTACGGTTCAGGGTCAAAACACTTGATGATCAAAGGGCACCCTCTGACGACATCAACTCCTCCTGGCCAAGGCTATGGTCACCAAAGGTGAATGAAAGAGAAGCATCCTTGGATGTAATTATATTCATTGTCCTCGTTTATGAATAAAGAAGGTTAAAAGTCCAACAGGCAAAGTGAAGAGAAGAACTTTTCCTCATACCTTTTAGGATAAGTTTCATGAGACTCAGTGCTTTAGAAAAAACAAAACCGGAGAAGCATCCTCGGATGTAATTATATTCAAGGATATGTGGGCAATCAGTGACTTCTAGGAAAGTCTGAATGGCAATCAAGAAAGTTTGGTGGTTGTGGAAAGACAAATGACCTCCAGGAAAGACTGGCAGGGGTGTATGAGGCCAGCAACCTCACGCACAGCACTCGCAAGAGGGCTCCAACCCAAGCTATGAAGGAAAACAATGAGCAATACCCTTCGAGTCGCCTGAGAGGTGGGGAGGATGAGAGACTCAATGCGACAGACACAACGGTTATGTCCAGGAATGATTTACATAGAGACGGCTCACCCAAACAGCACTGACTGGAGAGACATCGGAAGTAAAGTGTCATTGCAAATATGTTTTTTTTCAGGAACATTGAAGACGTCTAACAGGCAGCAGGTCCTGTATTCATGAATGACAAATACCACACCTTTGCAAAGATGCTGAAGAGCTCTGGAGTCACCTGCAGAGTCTTGTTCAACCCATTGTAAACAATCTGTGATCCCACTGGAGTGTTGGTCTGGGTAATTATGGCCTTGTCCAATCCATGACACTCGCTGCTCAGCTTAGATCTGTTGAAGCCCAAGGACATTGTTGACACTGACTGAGCGGTAAGATTAGATGCTAAACACAACGACTTGTTATTTTCTGACTAAAAACCATTTAACAAATACTGTCAGACAATTAATTAGAACAATTTGATTTTATTCCATAAATGGATCATGATGAGTGAAAGCAGTAATTCAGGTGAAGTCTCCTTGTTTTACAACAACTCACATGAATGTAAGATGTTATATTGAGACCATGCAGTTCCTCTGCATTAACCTGAGCTTCTTCCTTCTCTGTATAGCCTCAATTTCTATTTATACTTATCCTTTCATGTCTGCAGTTTAAATCATATTGTGGCAAGCTGCATGAAATAATAACGCCAGAGCTTTTGTCTTTTCTACACCCTGCCCCGAGGAGGTGCTTTTAGTTTGGTACAAGAAACACAACACAGGTATAGTGGCCGGAAGTCATCAAACACATCACACTTCTTAATCACATTAATGACAACATAACACTTTAAACTGTCTCAGAGGCCGCAAGGTGACTCTGTGGTTAGCATTGCGGGTTCTCCAGCTTCAGCTTCCTCCGACGGTCCAAAAACATGTTGAGGTTAATTGGTGATTCTAAATTGTCCGTAGGTGTGAATGTGAGTTTGCTTGATTGTCTGTCTCTAAGTGTAGCGTTGCAACCTGACTAGGGTGTCCCCTGCCTTCGCCTTAAGTCAGCTAGGATAGATTCCGTTTTTTCA
Organism: Stegastes partitus; assembly: GCF_000690725.1. NCBI lineage: Eukaryota > Metazoa > Chordata > Actinopteri > Pomacentridae > Stegastes > Stegastes partitus. Next base: position 25,110 of record NW_007580382.1, on the reverse strand, counting down.
TGTTAATGATGACACGAACCACAGTTAGTTATGGAGTTCCACAGGGTTCTGTGTTTGGACTGATGTCATTTACCTTATACATGCGTCCCTTAAGCAATATTATTAGGAAACGCTACATGAACTTTCATTGCTATGCAGATGACATTCACCTATATTTATCCATAAAACCAGATGAAACTTATCAGCTAGTCAAACTCCAGGGATGTCTTAAGGACATAAAAGCTTGGATGACTTGTAGTTTTAATTATACTATTTGGCACTAAACACCTCAGAAATACAGTATCTAACCAGGTAGTTACTCTGGATGGCATAGCCTTGGCCTCCAGTTCTACTGTGAGGAACCGTGGAGTTATTTTCAACCAGGATATATTCATCAACTCAGACCAGTTAAAGCATGTCTGTAGGATGCCCTTCTTTCACCTGCATAATATTGTCCATGCATTGTAACTTCTAGGCTGGACTGTTGTAATTCGCTATTATAAGGAAGACACTCTCTCTACTTTAAAGATTAGGAGTGTGGTAAAGTGTATAGTTTCAGGGTCACCTAAACCATCACGTAGTTATACTGCAATAGGTCTAGACTTGTGGGGAACTTCCCATGATGCAGTCTCACTTTGTGTCTTCTCTCTATGTAGATAGCGTTTTGTCCTCTGGATCAGGAGCTACACATTTGTCTCTTCTCTGTCTGCTATCCTGTTCTACCAGACAGAATATCCTTACCTGAATTGTCGGTGATGGTCCTCCTGCTTCTTCCAGGTTTGAGAGTAACGTTCTACTGTTTTGTTGATGAGCTCCCTGTAACACACAAACATACAGACAAGTCAGATGTGTAGTCCCTTTATTTCTTTTTAATAAAAATTCTAACTAATATCTTACAAATCAGGCTTTGGGACAATATCCTTGCCTGATTTTTTGGGAATTGTCCTTTGGCTTACTCTTGACTGCTTTGTTGTTGTCCTCCCTGTAACACACAAACAAAACAATACTGCATAGAATTCAGGTGGCATTTGAAAACACAAATTTATCACTTTTCATCTCTGTCAAACACAAAACCTGTAACACACAAACACACAGACAAGTCAGGTGAGCAATCCCTCTATTCTCTTTTTTTTTTTGTCAAAAAACGAACTAAAACATTAATTAATTAATTTCAAACTAAAATGTTAAAAATAAAGCTTCGAGAAAATATCCTTACTTGATATTTTGGGAATTGTCCCCTTTCTTGCGCACTACTACTTTTTTGTTGACCTTCCTGTAACACACAAAATAAGACACCATTGCACAGAATTCAGTTGGTATTTAAAACTGACGGACTTGACGTTTGACAAAATTGACAGAATCACCATTTTTCGTACACTGAAGCCATTTTGTTTTTCATTTAATTGCTCAATACTTCTACAAAATAAACTAAACAACAAATTTTATATCGTGTTTTTCTTTTTTTAAATAATTCTAACTGAAATGTTAGAAACAATGTTTTGAGGCAATATCCTTATATCGTGTTTTTCTTTTTTTCTTTTTTTTAAATAACTCTATCTAAAGTGTTGGAAACAAAGTTTTGAGGCAATATCCTTGCCTGATTATTTTCAGTTTGTCCTCTTGCTTCTCTGAGATGTCAGAGTTACTTTCTGCTGCTTTGTCGATGACCTCTCTGTAACACACAAATAAGACACTATTTCATGGGATTCTGCTGGTGTTTGAAAAATACAAATTCCTCACTTTATATGTCTGTCAGACACAAAACATGACGATATTGATGTCTGATAACATTGATAAGATTTTGGATTCTTTCATCATAACTGTCAGGCCCGCCACCTCTGGCTCTGCCTCGTGGTGGGTCTTGTTCTCTCTCTCTCTCTCTCTCTCTCTCTCTCTCTCTCTCTCTCTTCCATATCCTCTCATTGCTGAGAAACAAAGAACAGATTAGTAAAATGCAGATAAACTAGGGGAAATTTTCTCAGATTACCTGATTTAATGCATGTATTTATAAGCTAAAGCAATCTCAGTTTAGTTAAAGAATAGCTGCAGTTTTACAGACTGTGTACTATTTTTGAAACACGAAACGTATCAGAAAAAAACAAAAGGCAAAAGGAAGCAGTGAATTTCCATGTCTAAGGTAAAAGAACATTAAATACCTTTTACTTTTAACAGCACCTCTTGAAAGTTCAATATGCAGTGCTGTTTTAACTTAACAGGAGCAACCTGACAGGGTTGTTATCTGCATTTTTGTTTTTTTCCTTTAGCCTTTTCTAGGATGTATTCATAGAGAACTTCATGTCAAACCACAAAGATGTTTGCATAAAAACATTTCCTGGTCAGGTTCCATTTTTTAAATCTACTAAATTACCTGCATTTTATTGGATTGCCGGTCACAATAGATATGATATGATATGATTATGTTGTGAAAACATATGCTATTATTCAAGTTATCTCTCCTTGAACAAACACATCTATCTAAAATTACTGAACCAAAGCATTCTTGTCCTGTTAACAGTCACAAGTTGTATTTATTTTAAAGATTGTATGTACATTATTAAACAATAATTCAACCGTCATATATTAAAGAAAAAATAGATTATAGATACTTTTACAAATGTATTTTAACAGTCTTTCTGTGAAAAAAAGAAAAGAAAAAGACGAAAACAGTAAATCTGATGACAAAGTCATGTTTTACATTTTACTTTTAGGTACAGCATTTACCTAAGTTAGAAAAACTGGAAACTTCAAGCTGACTTCTGAAAACTCAGCTACAGAATTGTAAATTGTTAATTTCAAATGTGATTTCTTTCTTCTTCTTTTTTTGGGGGGGAGGGAACTAAATGTTAGCCACAGTTGTACATGTGCACGATACATAAGAACCTTGTCTTTGTATAGACAGAGAAATGATTAAGTAATTTG
>NW_007580382.1:6637-21839 GCF_000690725.1 Stegastes partitus | reverse complement strand
AGACTGAAACTTGCACAGACGTCCTTCTCAGCCTGTTCCTGTCTGACTGACTGTATGTATGCCTGGTTTGACTTTTCTTATCTTCTCATCATACAGTGGCAGTTTAGTGATGTAACCGCTACTTGAACTATGGAGCTAGACTGGTTAAAGGTAACTGTATCCAGATTCCGACATCATTCCTTGCTTGTTTCCAAATACAAAGCACACTTGTAAAAATAAAAAAAATAAAAAGAGATTTGCGTGGACAAATAAAATGTTGGTAGGAAGGTTGAGAGAGAGAGACACAGAGAGAGGAGGGAGAAGGGAGGGAGCCAGGCTGGAGAGTCATGACCATAAATTCTTTATCAACAGCAGTTTAAGCACAGACACATAACGACCATACAACAACATTTACAACAAAAATCAATTCTACATAAATGGCAATAGTTCCATAATATCTAACATGTTACCTTGCATCAACTGCTGTCTCAGTTTTTAAACTCAGTTTAAACTATTGCCATGGCAGATAAAAGTGCACACAAAGAAGTAAAAAAAAAAAGGCCCCACTTTCACTCAAATAAACCACAAGAGGTACGAAATGTATTGTATGACTCAGTTCCACCAGTTCTGTTGGAGGAATGGACCAGAATTCATCAAACTATTGTGAGAAGCTTGTGGAAGGAAAACATTTGACCCGAGTCATACAGTTTAAAGGCAATGCTACCAAATACTAAGGAAATGTATGTAAACTTCTGACTTTGAGAAAAGTAGCTTTAAAAGTGATTACACAGCAGAATTCAGACTTTATGTGCATTTTCTTTTCTTTTTTGTGCTGTTCAAGATATTCCTGCTCTTGACATCAACTCTCCTCTTAAATGTTTCAGACATTCTTTCTTTGAATTGAAATACTGGTCTGCAATCCCAACACAAAGTCCGCTTGTTATCACTTTATCTTTATTAGTGTAGTTTATGACTTCATGAGTAGCACTTCTAGATATTTATCACTGTTTCCCTGAAGTATTAAAGTTGATTTTTGACTTTGGAGCAGCATTTTGACAAAACAGCCAAAGTTTAAGCTACACTTCTGCACCTTTTGCTCATTTTTCAACCTTTACATGCAGAAAAAGCTGGTTAGTGTAGTTTGGGAGAGTTTTGTTTAAGTTCCCAAAGCAGTTGCAGTTTAATGTGTGATCAGGGTGAAAGCATGAGTTGGCACTTTTTTGAAGGTCACATGGTCAACATTTGATGCAGATTTTGGCTGAGTTCTGACAAGCCAGAGAGGACGACATGTTGTACTGCAACTGCTTTTAAAAATTATTAGAAATAAACAACATTCCACTATATGGAAATCTACAGGTTAAAATTTAAATCTGTGCCTTTTAAGTATTTTGTACAGTTAAAAGTTTCAACAGAAATCTGAATTTCCACACATACAGTTAAAACCAGAAGTTTATACACACTATATAAAAACACATACAACCTTTTTTTTCCTCTCACTGTCTGACATTAAATCAGACTAAACTTTTTCTCTTTCAGGTCAGTTAGATTACAAAAAAAAAAAAAGGTTTCATTTGCTAAATGCCAGAATAATGAAAGAGAGAATTTTTTAATTACTTTTTTCAAAGTCATAAGTTTACATACAGTAAGATTACTATGCCTACAAACCATTTGGGAAAGTCCAGATGATGATGTCATGGCTTTGGAAGCTTTTGATTGGTTAACTGACAACATCTGAGTTAACTGGAAGCACACCTGTGGATGTATTTTAAGGCACACCTCAAACACACTGCTTCCTTTGGTGACAACATGGAAAATCTAAAGAAATCAGCCAAGATATCAGGAAGAGAATTGTGGACCTCCACCAGTCTGGTTCATCCTTGGGTACAGTTTCCAGATGCCTGAAGGTTCCACGTTCATCGGTTCAGACAATTATACTCAAGTATAAACACCATGGGAATGTCCAGCCATCATACTGCTCAGGAAGGAGACGGGTTCTGTGTCCCAGAGATGAAGTGTTTTTTGTTGTTGTTGTTTTTTTAAGTTAACTTTTTGGCCTTTTTGCCTTTATTATATAGGAAAGTGAAGAGAGAGACAGGAAAGTGGGGGAGAAGAATGGGGGAAGGACTTGCAGCAAAGGGCCAAGAGCGGGATTCAAACCCATGGCTGCTGCATTGGGGACTATAGCCCCTGTACATGGGTCGCCAGCTCAACCAGTTGAGCAATATCGGCGGCCCCAAGAGAGATGAAGTGTTTTGATGTGAAACATGTGTCAACCCCAGAACAAAAGCTAAAGACCTTGTGAAGATGCTGCTGAAGCTGGTCAGAGAGTCATTATCCACAATGAAACCAGTCCTGTACCGACATGGGCTGAAAGGATACTCAGAGAGGAAGAAGACATTACTCCAAAAGCAACATAAAAAGCCAGATTACAGTTTGTAAATGAACACAGGGACAAAGACCTTCATTTGTGGAGACATGTCCTGTGGTCTGATGAACCTAAAACTGAACTGTTTGGTCATAATGACCATTGTTACGTTTGGAGGAAAAAGGGGGAAGCTTGAAGCCTGAGAACATCATTCTAACTGTGAAGTACGGGGGTGGAAGCATCATGTTGTGGAGGTGTTTTGCTGCAGGAAGGACTGGTGCACTTCACTAAATAGATGGCATCATGAGGAAAGAACATGATGTGGAAATATTTAAGCAACATCTCAAGACATCAGCCAGGACGTTAAAGCTTGTCCAAATGGACAATGATCCTAGGCATACTGTCAGATTTGACCAGTTCTGTCAGGAGGAATGGGCCAGAATCCCAGCAAACTATTGTGAGAAGCTTGTGGAAGGAATCCCAAAACATTTGACCCAAGTCATACAGTTTAAAGGCAACGCTAACAAATACTAAGGAAATGTATGTAAACTTCTGACTTTGAAGAAAGTAACAAAAAAATCTCTTTCTTCTGGCGTTTAGCAAATAAAAATAATTGTGCTAATCCTGACCGAAAACAGGAAAAGTTCAGTCTGATTCCATTTTAGTGAGAAAAAGAAAAAAAAAAGCAAAACACTGGATTCTAGGATTTAAATAACAGTGTAAATACCAGATATTTAAACAATAAATAAATATGCAAATATGTTAGTTATTAGTCTGAGGTTTTTTTTCCCCTGTGGGGGTTTTCGGTTCCTTCCCACTGTTGTGGACTGCTTTCGGACTGCTGAAGCTTATAGGGAATCCAAATGTTTTGGATTGTTGGGTGTTTCTGTTTCTGCCTTTGTTAAGCGCTATGAGATGACTTGTTGTTGTAAATATGCACTATACAAATAAAATTGAATTGAATTGAATTGAATTGAATTGAATAATCTATGCTCTCATGCAACATTACATGAATGTAATACACTTAAACCCATTCATGTGACCCACAGCAACTCATATATACAGTATACACACACACATATACATATACTGTAGATATCTATATATCTATATATGTCTATATCTATATATGTAGCTTAGATTTATTTTGTTTGATTATTGCATTTTCTGTGTTTTCTTTTAATATTTTCAGTTGCAACAATGGGAGTAGCACTGTGGCAATGACTACAAGGGCTTTCTGATTGATTTATTTAAAATATATTAATTTATTCTTATAGTGTGTCATGTGTTGACTGGTAGCACCCCACAGTGCAAAGTATTAAATCATTTTTAGGAACCTTTTAATACCATGTATAAGGCTTTTTTCCCCCTAATCATGTAGCTCAGTTGGTGTTGATGATATATTGTGTCTACCAGTGACAAGTTTACAACAGCTTTCATAATGCATAATCCAGTCACACCAGACTCATTTGTAGCTTATCCAACTAGTATAAAAACTTAAGTGTTAAGTTCCAACTGTGCAATTCAAGCACTCCTTCTGCATGCTTTTTTGTATTTCTATTTTTGTGGTTGTCCTGTATCAATAAGTTGTTGTTTTTCTTTGTTTTGTTTTTCTATCCTACTCGCACCATCTGTTGTTTTTTATGCACCTTATCCTGGTTCTTCTACCAGGGCTTGTTTCCCTTACATGTAATGTGTGTGAGCTACTGGAGACCTTGAATCTGGTGAAGGCCTGTAACTGCTGTTAAAATCTTAGAACTTAATGTTGCTTTGTACAGCAGAGAAGAATAAATACTAACTCTGCAAATAAAATTGTAACCTTTTAAAAATGCTCTAATGACCTTTTTTAGAAAACTGCAGTGTTTCGTCTCATTACATGAAAAGACTGTTAAAATACATTTGTAAATTTATGATGAATTCCTAAATATTTCCTTTATATTAAATATATGAAACTGTTAGTTTAATATTGCAAAAATATCTTTTAAAATGTAATATAATTACCAACAGTTAACAGAAAAAGAAGTGCTGGTTCTGCCACTTTAGATATGTTTGATAAATGAGAGATAATTTGTATAATAAGTCGTTTTCTATCGAGCTGCTTTATGTAGTTTGGTTCAATAACATCTTCTTTACACCCGTCTGTCCTGGCTTAAAAATATTTGACACTAAATGAAATTAACTTTTTAAAAGTCACTAAGGCCCATTTCACGGGATGTGAATTGAGGTTATTAAAGACGCTTCATAGTCATTAATGTGGGTAAAATGAACAGTCTTTCTCCATGAATATGCCCATAATTTATATAAAACTTCACCAGGAGCACTGTTGAAGCATCAGGTGAGGAAAAAAATGTCCCTGTATACATGTAATGTCTGGTCAAATTATGTCACTAAGATTTACAATAATACATAATCACATGACAAGAGACTTGTTTTTAGATAAATGCATATCATGTGAATACATTCGCAAGGAAAAACACACTAGAGTAACGGTTTTCATATTTTATGTCTCATATAACATCTAACATGGCTAACATTTGTTGTTGTTGTGTCTTGCATCTTCTAAAGACCACTGTCTCTCGCCCTCACCCACTGTATCTTCCTGTTCCTGCTATATCCTCAGCTGATTTACCTGGTAAGTTAACAACAAAACAGACTTTGTAATTTCAAGGTTTATTTTGGTACTTTTAATGGGCCTATGACATTCAATATCTCAGTTAAATAAGTCACTTTAAATATTAAGTGTAAATCAATCCCAGGCCACACTTGTAGGTGAATTTACTACCATTTCAGATTATAAACCGCAGGTGGGTGAACACATACCTGGTATAATAAAGGATGATGTACACAGCACTGCTGCTACTGTGCAGCTCTCTGAGGTTTTATATATTGCTTCTCTGTGCATCCTGCTCATTTGCAAGTCTGCTTCAATGACCTTTATGACTGTGGATTGCAATTTAACAACAGGAAGTCTCACATTGAGTTTTACGAGTGTATTCGTTATAACAAATAAGAAAATGAATGAAATAAGTTTATAGTAGGTGTGTGAATGATCATTGATCAGAGTTATCATCATTAATGGAGGGCCCTAAACATCATGTTTTGCTTAAGGCCCCTTGGAGGCTTGGGCTGGCACTGTTAATATGGAACATGGAACAAGCACAGAAGGAAAGTAGGATGACCTTACTTTGCTTAGAGAACAGTCTCTCACGTTAGATATTAATGTTACTATGAAATAACAAAAGTGGTCCAAGTATCTAATTAAAATCTGAAGTTTGACTGACCCCCAAGTCTTTTTTTTTTCTTTTTTTTTTTGAACGTGTCCTGTCCAGCATCATAGCAAGCAGAATGATGACCTGAATGCTGTGTTGTGCTGAACAGATTTACTTTGCCAAGGGGAGCTTTACAAATGTAAGGCCCCTCTTGATCGTCTGATTTTTATTTATTTATGTATGTATTTATTCTATTTTATTTTGTTCATTTATTTTGAATGCTGGATTCTTACTGAATTACATATGACCCCCAAGTTAATAAGTCCTCTGGCTGGGACAGACAGCAGCCGAGGACTGACTCGTTAAATGACAAAGCTGTAAGTCTGAGTGTTTGCGTTCTTGTGGTGTATAGTTAATTGCTTTTAATTTTGTTTATGACTGAATTTGAATAACAGTTTGTACATGTACATTGTACATACATATTATACAGTATGGTTCTTGTGTTTAAACAGAAGCACTCCTTGTCCTCAAAAAGAACATAAGGAAATCCTCCTTAACCCCTGAAATCCCCTCTTTATTTGTAGAGACAGAGAAATAACAGCGTAATTAATTATTTTGGAAGGGAAACAACCATGACAAGGCAGAACAACAAAATAATAATATGAATAATAACATGAATAATAATCATGATAAAAAAGAAATTATAATATTTTAAGTTATAATATTTTTAAAAAGAGAAACAAAAAAACACAATGACAGAAAATACAAATGGTACAAGTAGTCAGCATGTCAATCTAATTATAAAAAATGATTAAGGGTAATTTCACACTTACTTGTACCAGATCAGAGAGGTGAACAGACTCCCCAAGCAGAGGACGATGATTATCAGAGATAAACGTGACTTCAAGAGTTGTCCCCTCATACCTCAACCCTTCTGCTAACCTCACCTGTCGGTCTGTGATTTCAGATTTCCTCTCCCTTAAACATCTACACACACGTCCTCTTCAGCCTGTTCCTGTCAGACTGACTGACATCCTGCTCTGCCTTATCTTATGACGATGTTCAAACAGTGTACACAATCATAAATGTAAAGAAGAAAAACAAATGTTGGTGCAGTATATACACATCTATACACATCTAAGAAAGTCCTTGATATATCAATATTTATTTATGTATTTTTTCAAACACCATTTCAAATTTTCGATGATGGAAAATTTTCAAGCAAATCAGAGATGGCAGAGCAGAAGACCCTGATGATTTAACATGGAATAAACCTGTTCAGACCTCAGTGTTGTCAGCATGACTCTGAGACCCACCCAAGTCTGTGCTAAATAAGAAAAAGTGCTTTAGTGTTCACACAAAGTTCACAGTTTCGTTTCCATCAAATAAAGTTAAATCTGCATTAATTTAACACCAACTTATAAAGCACTTGTTTCCAAACTAACATTGTACCAATACCTGTATGTTGCCACTATGTGGCAGTACAGTACTTTTCCCTGTGCGGTCACCCTCCAGTGTTTCTAAAAGTGTATGACTGTGTTTTAACAATGAATGTGCTGGTGTTTTCATTAAACAAACAATCGTCATGTAAAGAATGTTTTTGATTTCTTTCAAGACATTCAGTTTGATCCAAAAGCTGTCATGAGTAAGTGACTAACATAAGACACGACAACATGGATCCTCACGAAGACCTCCCAGTAAAATCTAAATAACTACCTTCAGACTCCAGTTTGACACACCCAGATTTTCTTTGTGTAAGTCGGCTCAACTAAAACTACAACTCTAGTCAGAGGTAGCAAGTACCTGAAGGTGGTTCTCAACTTTCTTTGTGAATTCACATTTTTTACTTCTGTGCACTTTCACGTAAAAGAGGACGTTTACCGCATCATATGACTCTTCTGCACAAAATGGACTCAATGGTGTCTCACCTACTTCAGCAAACAGGTTGTTATAACGGAAAACAATGAAGAATTAAAAAATTTATGACGCTAAATGCTGCTTCTGCAAATGATATTCTAAATAATTTAAATAATATTCTCACAGCAGAGAATCTGTTCATCAGCTGAAATAAATCTGTTGCTTCATGTGAAGTGTCTCAGTGACTTGCTTCATTCTGAAGCCAAAAAAATAAATAAAAGCACTGGGCTCCAGTGATGTTTGTTCCTGGGAACTACGTTCCACCTGGTTGGCAGTCTCCCAGGTGAAGCCTGAGAATGCCCTGACTGTGCAGCTGCAGCAGGAGCTCAAACTCAGTCGGCATAGCGTGGACCTTTTTTTTAGGTTGTCTGTCATCGTAGTAGTGATTGTTAAGGTTGTGGAAGCCGTATGGGTGGGTATTGAAGGGCCAGAATCCATACAGATCAACGTTGGTGCAGAGCTCCAGCGCCAGGCTGACCATGGTGAAGCCAGTGCTGAGCCGCACTTCAGTGAGTCCCCAAGAGTGCCAGAACAAGTTCAGACTCTCCACGTACTCGGGGTTTAAGAAGACGGGTTTGATAGTGTTCTCAAAGTCCTTGATGGTGTAGAAAGCCCGCAGAGACACAGGAGTGTTGGTACTATAGGAGAATGCAGGAAGCAGCAGCAGGGAGTTTCCATAGCTGTGCAGACTCTCCGCAAATGGACGGCGGCTTTCCATCAGAGCCCCGTAACTGTAAATAAAGGGCTGATGTGAAGCAACAAAACAAAGGGAATGTTTTATATTTAGGATGACAAAATCAATTCTCTTCCTCACTTTTCTGCGAAGATACTCGGGTTTGCTGTCACAAAATCAGTCTTGACACCAACATGTTTCTCGTATCCGTTTCCCAAAGGAGGGAGGTTGCACCTGAACAAACAGCAAAGAAAGTATTGCTATGTGGACTTTCCATGCTAACTTTGTGGCTTCCTGCTGCCAGTCCTTTACGTTGGACATCTTTCTCACCTGATGACAAACTGAGCTGAGTCGATCGCATTTCCACAGCTGCTGTTGGTCAGGATCCCACCATTTCCAACAACGGCACAAGTGTCCCATGTTTTTTTTGAGAAAGGACTCTCCTGGAGTCAACAACAACGGAAAACACATTACAACATAAAAATATTTATAGTATATGTACATTCTATCTAACTTAGTGTGTGTGAAAGGAGACTTGTTGAATTGTTGTAACTGGGTTTCTTGCTTTAGTCATGGCATTCATTCTGTCTATGAGATACCTGTCTGCAATACAACGTCCTGCTATGCTGCCTTTCTGCATAACACTGATGGTTTCTATAGCTGTGGTGTCATAATGACGGTGTAAGAGGTGGTTTGTGGCCAATCATTTTCAACAATGAACATTGTGTGTATTGTTTCACACACACACTAACTCTCAGTTCAACCAAGTCTCGAAAACAAAATATAACAATTTACAATAGCATTTTTCTCTTAGCATGCATTTTGCTTAGTGGGACTTCCGGCATTCCTTGCCATGAACAATCCTTTTCAAATCTGGTTTATAGTCAGTTGTTGCCACTCTAAGCAATTCTTTTACATGTGTGTCTGTCAGAACAGACCGATGCTTTGATTTGACATGTTTCAGGGTAGAAAACATAGACTTGCAGACGTATGTTGACCCAAACATTGAAAGTATCTTAAGCGCAGCCTGCTTGACATTGGGGTATTTTTCCACTGGCACACTTTTCCAGAACTCAGTGGTCCCTTCCCTAAAAGCAGGTTTAAGTTGGTCTTCTTCACAAAGATCGATCATCTCTAACTCAGCCGCAGCCTCATCTGTGACTAGCGGGGCTTTCAAACAGTCGGTCTCCGCATTAAACGGGTTGACGATGAACATAATTCCAAAACTCAGCTTTGCACAGCCCAACAAGCCCGTTCACAGATCCGATCATGGCTGGCACTCCATCAGTGGCTATTGTAGTTAGCTTCGGTATGGGCAGATTTGCTTTCATAAATGCAGCCATCATTGTCTTTTTTCACATCTATGCCACGGGTTCTGTCTTTTAATGGCACAATATGAAGGAGCTCTTCTTTGATCACACAATCGTTTGACACAGATCACACAAATATTGTCAGCCGAGGCTTGTCTTGTATGTCACAACACTCATCCAATGCGACACTAAAATACTCACATGCTTGAATGTCAGACTGCAACTGTGATTCAATAGCCATGCTAATATCCACTATTCTGTGTTCAGCAGTGTGGCGGGACAGTCAGATGTGTGATACCATTCGTTTTAGTCTGTCGTTTTCAGGAGACAAGATTTTAACAACGTCACTGAGGCATTTTTTAAGGAACTCCCCTTCATTGTATGACTTTTTAGCCAATGCAATATTCCAAGCCAGTTGATACGATGCAAGCGCTACAGTCTCTGAGTGCTTCGTAAATTTTTGGAACAACTGTGTCTGCTTTTCTGCCTCACTTTTCAAAGTGACCAACTTGTGCTTGCGAAGCTCAGTCCCCATTGGAAGTTCCTGGTCGAGGTTAGCATGGAGTGAGCTAAAGTGTCGCTGAAGATTTGAAGCCTTGAAATGCACTAATGACACCTGGCATATAAGGCAGAATGGCTTGCCATTACGTTCAACAAAAAAAACATACTCTCCCATTCTGTGAAAAACATCCTGTGTTCATCTTCATATTTTCATTTTGCTGTGCATTTTTTCCCTGCCATGTTGAGAGCGAGCTTGACACAATATTCAACAATATTGGATTCCCTCCCGAAACGTGCAACAACGTACATGTGCGTAACATGATAATACCGTAATGAACTCAAGCTAAGAAAATGCAGATACACATATACATTAAAAAAACACACACACACACGAACACAAAATTCGACATGAACGTAAGAGCCGCATGAAGCCAGGCAAATAGCCGCATGCAGCTCGCGAGCCGCGGGTTGGCCAGGCCTGGCCTCGATGTAAAACGCATGGCCCGCCACTGATAAAGTGTAATTTTATGATACAAACCAAATGTCGATCGCTTGTAATTAAGCCTTCGAAAGGAAGAGCACAAAATACCAGGACCTCTTGGATGACTGCAGGGGAAAAGGTTGGCAAGCATGGTTGTACGCAGTCGAGATCCCCCGAACAGCCAGTGTGGGGAATGCTCACAGCCATAGGAATAACAGGGAGGGAGAGAAAGACAGCAGCTTGCAGTGTCATGCCCTCCACCTCTGGTCTGGGGAAGTGGCAGTTCCTCTGGTGATACCAGTCCCGGTTTCGTATATTTATTTAGTTTGCTTTTGCTTGTGTAACTTTTGTCTGTACTCTGTTCACCTTTAGTAATTCTGCCTTGCCTTTCGAGGTCCCCATAGTTTCGATTAATATACCTTTGACCCCGGATTTGTTCCTGTCATAATCGGAAGTGTAGTTCTGTTGACTCACTGGCCGCTTGTGTATATATTGTGTATATATTGTGTTTGTTTGTAAATATATTTATTGTAATAAAAACTTTTGATTGTGAAACGCCTAGTTTTTGCTTGGTCCTTGTCTGCACTTGAGTCTCTGTGTCTGAGTTGTGACACACAGGATACGGGAGGCAGCAAAAAGAGCCTTTTGCTGTTATGGAATAGGAGAGGGGAATTAAGCTGGAAGCCAAAGGGCTGTACTACAAAACAAGATTAGTTGGCTATTGAGGTATGTTGAGCCTAAAGTCAGAGTTTTCAGTATCACAAAGGTGGCTCTCGTTTTACCTGGCTAGATTTCCATGGTAACTGATGCTGTAGAATTAACTTGGCCGGGAGCAGGTTATGTTCAGAGTTTTGGATTTAAATGAGCTGGAAAGGACGTCTCCCTTTAACCAAATCATTTCCTATACAGGATACAGATACAGATTCTCAGTTGAGGGTAATCTCTGGCTGGAACTTTTTGTTGAGCAAGCTGACACAAAGAAAGCCTGGCTATGTCAAACTTGCTTCGTAGTATACCCCTCAGGAGGATGAGATGGGAAGTGACTTGGCATCGACTGCTGACCCACCAGGGTGTTACGATTAAGGTTCGAAACACTTCATGATTGAAAATCACCGTCTACAGACATCAACTTCTCCTGGCCAAGGCTACATTCACCAAGGGTGAAAGAAGGAGAAGCATCTTTGCATGTAATTATATTCAGTGTCCTCTTTTATGAAGAAAGAAGGTAAAAGTCCAACAGGTAAAGTGAAGATAAGAACTTTTCCTCATACCTTTTAGGATAAGTTTCACGAGACTCAGTGCAAATGCTTTAGAACAAACAAAACATCTCCAGAAGATCCTTTCAGTAACACCAGGTACAACTTGGAGGCAGAGAGGGATGGAGGTCATTACTGGTTATTCACTATTTTCAGGTTTTACCATCTAATTCTCAGTGTCCAGATGTGTTAAATGTATGCACATAGCTGAGGACGATTACAAGATAATGCAAATGGAGTTGATCTAAATAGGAGGACAAAATAATAAAAGTGAAGTCAATTTTGGTTAATAGATATTCCCATGTTTACTGCAGTTGTAATCACCGTGATGGGTAATGCAACAGACTCTTGTCAGTGGCCAAAAACGTATTATATAGTTATTATGACTCTGTCTTTACAACTGTAAAAAAAAAAAACTAACAAAAAAAAAAAAGGATTTTAAGGTTTTAAAAAGTGAAAGTGAAAGTAGGACGTATATAAAGTTATAATAGTTCAACAAAAATATATTTTTTAAGGAACATTCAAGACGTCAAACAGGCAGCAGGTCCTGTATTCATGACTGATAAATACCATACCTTTGCAAAGATGTCGATGATTTCTGGAGTCACCTGCAGAGACTTCTTTACCCCATTGAAAACTATCTCTGATCCCACTGGAGTGTTGGTCTGGGTAATTATGGCGTTGTCCAATCCATGACACTCACTGCTCAGGTTAGATCTGTTGAACCACAAGGACATTGTTGACACTGATGGAGCAGTAAGATGAGTTGCTAAACACAATGACTTGTTATTTGCTGATTAAAAAACATTTGACATATCATATTAGGCAATACATTAGAACAATTCCATGTTTATGTGCTGATTTTATTCCATAAATGGATCATGATGAGTGAAAGCAGTAATTCACGTGAAGTCTCCTTGTTTTACAATAAATCACATGAATTTAAGATGATATGTGACCATGCAGTTCCTCTGCAATAACCTGAGTTTTTATTTCTACACCTCCTGCCATGTCCGTTTAAATCATAGTTGTCAGATAATTTCCATTCATTTCACATTATTGATGATTCTTCCAGTTAGTTACGGAGTTCCACAGGATTCTGTACAAGAACTGATGTCATTTACCTTCTACATGCTTCAATTAGGCAATATTATTAGGAAACACTGCATGAACTTTCATCGCTATGCAGATGACACTCACCTATATTTATCTAACAAACTAGATGAAACTTAAAAGCTAGTCAAACTCCAGTCATGACTGAAGGACATCAAAACCTGGATGACTTGTAGTTTTAGTTGTAGTATTTGGTCGTAAACACCTCAGAAATACAGTATCTAACCAGGTAGTTACTCGAGATGGCATTGCTTTGGCCTCCAGTTCTACTGTGAGGAACTTTGGAGTTATTGTTGACCAGGATATGTTCATCAACTCACACCAGTTAAAGCACACCTGTAAATGGCCTTCTTTCACCTGCATAATATTGTCCATGTATTTGTAACTTCTAGGCTGGACTGTTGTAATTCCCTATTATAAGGAAGACACTCTCTCTACTTTAAAGATTAGAAGTGTGGTAAAGTGTATAGTTTCAGGGTCACCTAAACCATCAAGTAGTTATGCTGCAATAGGTCTAGACTTCTGGGGAACTTCCCATGATGCAGTCTCACTTTATGTCTTCTGTCTATGTAGATAGCGTTTTGTCGTCTGGATCAGGAGCTACACATCTCTGATCTGCAGCTTCACCAACTTCCAAAGTGTTTTTTGTTCTCTTGTACATTGTTTTTCCCTGTCAGCTATCCTGTTTTACCAAAGAGAATATCCTTGCCTGAACTTTTGGTGATAGTCCTCCTGCTTCTTCCAGGTTTGAGAATAACGTTGTACTGCTTTATTGATGAGCTCCCTGTAACACACAAACACACAGAAAAGTCAGGTGTGTAGTCCCTTTATTTCTTTTTAGAAAAATTCAAACTAAAATGTTACAAGGAAGGCTTTGAGACAATATCTGTACCTGATGTTCAGGGGATTGTGCTCTTGCTGCTTTGAGATGTCAGGGTTTCTCTTTTTTGCTTTGTCAATGACCTCCCTGTAACACACAGACACATAAACAAGTCAGGTGTCTAATTCATGTGTTTCTTTTCTAAAAATTCAAACTAAAATGTTAAAAATAAGGCTTTGAGACAATATCCTTACTTGATATTTTGGGAATTGTCCTCTTTCTTGCGCACTACTACTTTTTTTCTGACCTTCCTGTGACACACAAAATTAGACACCATTGCACAGAATTCAGTTGGTATTTAAAACTGACAGAGTTGATGTCTGACGAAGTTGACAGAATTCACCATTTTTTGTACAGTGAAGCCATTTTGTTTTTCATTCAATTGCTCGAAATTTCTACAAAACAAACTAAAACGTCAAATTTTGTACAGTGTTACTTTAAAAAAAATTTAAAAAAATGTAACAATTCTGACTAAAGTGTTAGAATGTTATGAGACAATATCCTTGCCTGATTGTTTTGGGTTTGTCCTCTTGCTTCTCTGAGATGTCAGAGTTACTTTCTGCTGCTTTGTCGATGACCTCTCTGTAACACACAGACAAGTCAGATGTGTAATCCCTCTATTTCTTTTCAAAAATGTCTAAAATGTTAAAAGTAAGATTTCGACACATTATCCTTACTTGATATTCTGGGAATTGTCCTCTTGCTTACGTTCCACTACTTTGTCGATAACCTCCCTGTAACACACAAATAAGACACTACTGCATGAGATTCAGCTGGTGTTTGAAAAATACAAGTTTCTCACTTGTCGTCTCTGTCAAACACAAAACCAGACGGTATTGACGTCTGATGTAGTTGACAAAATGTAATATTTGTTTAGGGCTGGGACTTTAATGCATTAATTTTGATTAATTAATTACAGGGGGGGGGGGGAAACACACTTAAAAGAATAACGCATTTCATCACACCTTTCTCAGTTCCCTCATTTCTGGCACACCGGTAACACTGATGAATCTAAATCATTTGCAGCCATGAAGAAATTGCACACAATGCATTGAGTGACATCAGCACATAAGAAAGTTTGGTGAACAGTGATGGAAGACGAAACCACAATGCTTGGCCTATTGAGTGGAAAGTTTTTTATCCATCAAGGCCTGATGCTAAGTGGCCAAAATTTGCCAAATTTGCAAAAAGTTGAAGTCAAGTCTACTTTATACAAATGAGTTCACAGGTGATGCTATGCCTCGTCACTCGAATCGTCACTCGAATCTTGTTTCACCTACACAATGAATGGGAAGCCAGAAATTGACGGATCCTGAAGACATGAACCATGAAGCAGCTTGGAGAAGAGCATGGTTGTGTGCAAATTGATCAACAAAGAGTTTAATACAAAATCCCTGTATTTCCTTTTATAAAAATTCTAAGTAAAATGTTATAATAAAGCTTTGAAACAGTATCTGTACCTGATCTTCAGGGGATTATCCTCTTGCTGCTTTGAGTTTTCAGGGTTACTCTTTTTTG